>NC_136623.1:24737072-24777072 GCF_933228915.1 Telmatherina bonti
GAATGACTTTAGATTAGAGTATATGTCTATACAGGGAAGAATGCTCCTTATTTATTGTTATTTGATGACAATGATTATTATTTCAAGTTTTTTTTTTTCTTAGATTTTTTGTTATTGGAAAAGAAAAAAAAATCTTTTTATGTTACATCTGTGTGACTTTTTCATGATATTCTTTTAACTTGAATGGGTGGCAAAGGTGAGATATTAAGTTTGGCTGGTACCACAGGATCAAGTGCCCTGCAGATTTCACACAGCAAAATTTCTAGTCATTGAAAAGACAATAAAACACACATCAGACTTGTGGTTTTTTTGTGCCTTTTTTCTTTTTTTAAAGGGTAGCACAGACACTGATCTCTCTAACTAAAGGGGGGGGGGGGGGGGGGGGCTTAGCACATAATGGGTCATGCACAGCTGATCATTTTGCCGTCTTATTGATCCTGCTGGATTGATTTTCAACATTTGGTGCAGCTGGAAAGTGGACGACGTGGGAAAACTTGTCAAACTAAGCACCCTTTGCATAAACTACAGTCACTTAGAAATATTAATAATACTTAACATAATCATAATATGAACATTAATAACTTCTTTATTGTAAACCTGTATTAAGCAAAAGCAGAAAAAGAAATCTATGATTGATAATGAATTTATACAAACAGATTTGCAGTACGAGTCAGTACTTTAGATGTCCTTTCAATAGTTATGTTGGGAAAAAAAACTTTCGTCTGACCCGTTTTTATTTTTTATTTATTTATAGATGATCACTTTCGTAAAATGTAAATGTAGCTTGACTTTGACTGTAGGTAGGATGTGTTTTTATTCATCAGTTTATTTTGTTCTCTGTACACGCTCTGCAGTCATGTAGAGCTCTACTTTACTTTTATGATTACTTGGAGTGGAGTATTTTATCGATTATCTATATTTTTACTCTGATTATTTAATTTAAATTTATTTAAAGAGACACCTACATGTATGCACAGTACACGTATTCTATCACTCGTGCAAACAAAATTCATAATACAACATATGGGGCATAGTTCATGTTATTTAAGATGCTTTAAGAGTAGTTCAAAGATCTTCTTTGGATGTTGGTTGCCTTTTTTCTGCTCTAACACTGTTTCAGTAACATTGAGGTCTGGGCTCTGTGGAGTAGTCACAACGTCATCGGAGCTGATTTTAAGTCCAGTTCCTGTGCAACTGCCCTTCCTGATGGCCGCTTTTCCAAAGGGACCATGTCTAATGAGGCGTCTGGTAAACAGTAGATGGAACAAAGAAACGACATCTCTCAGGTGCTGTTTCAAGTCTTTGCTGGATTTATTTTAATTTCTTCTGGACACCACTTTCACTGTTGTCACTTGTTTTTGTGTCTTTGTGTGTCCAAAATGTTTAAGGAACTTTTAATCCCTTTGTTTGTGCCGAAAACACTGAATTAGATCTGTTAAGTTTTATCTCCAGCGGTTTTTCTTAGTGTAACTAAAGAGATGAGAGAAATGAAAAAATCTAAGTGAAAAATGTACTTTTACCTTTCCTTACTCTTAAAATGAAGAATTTCTCTTACAGAACATTTAATAACTTATCTGTAGGATGCGCTCTTGGTTTGCTCATAATTTAAATATTTAGTTTAGTGATAGAACAGGACAATGCAGAGGGAGGTGCACTTAGTGAGATGCTCAACAAGGAAACATCCTGCTTGTTCAAGTCAGTCATCTGTGGTTGATTAGGTAGGCTAAGGCTGTTTAAGCCCTAGCATTTTCTTCAATGACCTCTTGTATCTGTATGAGAATTAAATTCTGCATAAAACCCCTCAATAATCTTTGTCAAATCGGAACATTGAAGGCTTTGAGGTGATCGAAAAGGCAGCTGTATGACTTCAGAACTACCACTAGATGTCACCAACCTCAGGTGGTCATGACTATTTCATGCAGTTTTTTTTTGTTGTCGAAAACCTAAAGTAGTCTTACACATGATCACAGGAAGTCTTGAACCATTTTGCAGTCTGGAAGTTTTAGTTTTGATTTGGACCAGTGGTTGACACATATCTTTTAAAAGACATTAACCTTATCAGCTCTGAACCCACACATTGAATGACATATTAAAATTCCAGGAAGCCCTACTGGATGTATGGGTCACCTGTAGGTCCCTTCTGTAAATAATTTTCCAACAAATCCAGAGGGTGGAGTCTATGATTGGCGTTGCCACACCTGATATGTATAACATCTTTGTCATGTTGGCACTTACAAGTACTGGGAGAAAGTATGTCAAGCAGTATAAAAAGATCAATAAATAAAACAATATCCACATAAATGGTATCACTCTCATCCAATCGAGGTTTTTCTTTATTGTTTTTTATTGTTTACTGCCACTGGCAATATGCAAAGTGACAGCACAGCAAGCTGGGGGTTATGTAAAGCTTACACAGGCATGTTATTCAAGTTTATTGACAGCAAGCCAAAAGATGTTATGACGATTGCTAAATTGGACTTTCCTCAGTTAATGTTCCAAAACAGGGGAGATACCTTTCAAAGTCCCAGAAGGGCTTTGTTATGTGTGACATGTTACATTTAAAAGAGTTAACTGAGGTTGGTTATGAAAAAGCAAACCTTTTCCAAGACAGATGCCTATTTACACATTTCAGATGGATTCAGTTTTTACAGATTTGGCCTCCACTTGCTTCCTTCTCTTTAGCTGCCATCCATTTTTCAGCGACAGGGCTGCTCAATTGGATGCAATGATCCCTGGGATGGGGGCACATCTGTGCTCCCAAGGAGACTGAACTCACAACCTCTGGAGAAAGAATGTGAAAAATCTACAGAATGGGGACGTGTTTTGCAGCTACATCTAAACAGCTTTATGTAAGAGAAACATGTGACCCCCCCCACTCTGCAGGACTATTGTATGTGACACAGATTAATTAAATAAGAATTCTAAATATTTATTGTAAAATATGAGATAAAAAATATTTATAAACAAATACCAATGCTTTGTCTAAAATTTAGGATTAAAACTTTAATGCTTTAGCAGCTTAAAATCCTCCTCTCATCTTTTTTAACATTGTTTCGTTGTCATTGGTGCTTTTTTTTTTTTTTTAGCCCTAAATATGCACAATACACAGAAAATTATGATTTCCTCTGTGGTTTTTCTGCATCAGATTTAATGGAAAGTTTTGTCCCGGACAGTACACGTACAGCTCATTCTGCTTTGTCAAATTTGTCAATTTGTTCTCCTCCCCAAAACACCTTTTCCAAAGATCCCCTTTGGAAAATAACAGGCATTTTTATGTATCAACAACACTCATCAGACCATGCATTTATTGTATTTGCACGGTGTATTTCCAGATGATGAATTCATGTATGCATTTGTGGGTAAAATACAAAGAATGACTAGAATGACTCACAACTGAAGTGTAACTAATTATTTAGACATTAATGAGTATATGTTGCTATAAGTCAGTAATGGTAAGATTGATGTCTCATTTATTTATGATAAAAAAGAGTAATATAAGGAAAAGTAACAATATTCCACTATGATAGGCTGGAAAATTCTTCACAATCAGTAAAACATTTGGATGCCTATAATTGTCCTACAGAAATAAAGTAAAATCCTTCATAGCATTTTACTATTACACAGTATGTCCACTGCTATAATAATGTTCTATCCATTTTAAATATATGCTGTAGACATGTCTGGATGTTATATGTGTGGAGCATCACTGTGCTGCAATAACTACAGTTCTTAAAGAAGAAAACATTTTACAAGCTAAAAAAAAAAAAGACCTTTTCAACTTTCTTCTGCACATATACCAGGGTTGTTTTGTATTTTTTGTTCTGTTTTTAACTTTTGTATGCATGAGGAAACAAGAGTGTGCTCACAACTTATAAAAAAAGCAGTAGATGTTTCAGTTTCTCTATTAAAAATAAGTTGGCATTTAACATCTTAGGGAAAGGGCACATCCTGGGGAAAGGGTGGCACTTGTTTAGGAGACCTTTTATTTTTAAAAAAAAAAAAAGAGACAGAAGGTGTGTAGATTATATGTAACATTTTTATTATTTTTATTATTTTATTATATCCTGCATTGGATATGCGTCTGTTTTGTGAAGAGAAGAGACATTGGCTTTGGAGATATGAGAGAATGAAATTCCAATTGTCTCTAGTCACATACCAGCATATCACTGCTGTATCTCACTTCTGATCTCTTCCCGTATGTGTTTCCTACAGTTATTGGGAACTTTGGTCATGGTCCTCCCCCATCATTGTCATAGCACACAGTATCAGTGCACAGTAACCCAGAAACCCATCTACAGTCTTAAGGTCTTCCTCATAGCAAGACGATTAGTCATTCAAAGGTAGACCATAGACAGAAACATCATTTGGCAGGTGACGTTTATTTTTGTCACAGAGACGCTTCAAAGCCACAATTATTCCTGGAATGTGTCACAGGTTTGAACACCCTGGGGTCGTATGCCGTGACTCCACTACAGGCCGGAGGTGGGGGGAGCTTCAACCATGACATCACAGGAGAGGAGAGGCATAAAGTTCAGACACCTTCAGGGAAAAATCACAACAGCAGCAGCATAGTAACACCACACCTACAACTGTACAGTGTACATTCTCCACTGAGCACCATCCATCAGATATCATGCCTACTCACAGCAGCCTTCTTCTCCTCGTCACTTTTTGGGCTTCAGTTCAGGATGGTAAGTCTGTCTTTCATATCTTTAAACTGAACAATTCTTAATGAAAAACATTTATCTTTAAGTGAATTTTTGTTATTGTAAACAATTTGGAGTTGATTTAGATTGAGAATTGTCTTTCTGTAGAGCCGTAACTCACACACGAGACATTCATGTTCATTTCAGCCACACTTTGCACACAGAAGCTTTGGTTGTAATTCCATGTTGGTCTACATGGATGTTTTGGCGATCACATGCTTGTGAAAAATGAAAAGGTCCCCTGGACATACTGCTGCTCATTTATTCTTTTATCTTTTCATTTTTATCTAAAACCACCAGCATGTAAGACTTTTAAGATTTTTTATTTTACAATTTAAAAAAATCCATCTATTGTTATACAGATAAGTTTATTAATAATAGCTGAATTTTGTAGAAATAACATTGAATCTGTGAAATCAGAATCGGGGAAAATGGATGTCTGGGAAGTAGCTTTTCTTTTAAAAAGGGTTTTTTCTTGTCTGAATACTTCAGGTTTAACTCTTCCAGTCCTGAAAGAGCCAGGGCTCGACAGCGGGGATGTCTCAGCCCACCATGTGAGGAGCAAGCGGTGTGCCTGCAGCAACCAGCTGGACTCCGAGTGCCACTATTTCTGCCATCTGGACATAATCTGGGTTAACACACCCAGGTGAGCATGAGAGAATAGACACAACCACACTGGGGGACATGTATAAAACTCTTGTGTATAAGGTCCAAATACACAACAAATTTTCTTTTGGTCAGGATGACCAAGCAAATAGTCAGAATCCCTGACCAAAGGTTCACAAGGGTTCATGCTTTTCATGTTAATCCAAGAAACTGCTGAATGACTGTGCTATCATTACTGCTGAGCAGCTGCAAAGTACCAAAGAGCAAAGTCTGAGTTGCATTTATATCACTAGGATGGTGCTGAGTGTGTTTTTCTCTCTGCAGTAAGACAACAACTTATGGTCTGGGTGGCTCGTTGCGACGCAGGCGGTCCACCAGCCGCTGCACTTGTGCCAGCCATGAAGATCAAGCCTGCACTGCTTTCTGTCACCTCCGGTGAGTCAGGGCCTGAGCGTCTTCATAACCAAACCAACACTGACGAGAATCAGTTAAAGGCTCTTGCTAGCCAAGAGGTTGTATTTATACAAGCAGGTATTATTACTCTTTAAGGAGGAGAGGGAGTGGTGGGGCGTGAGGGAAGAGCTCATACTATTATTAGCCAAAATGTGTCCTACAAGTACTACTTGTCCAAGGGTGTTATCGCCAAAACAATCCAACGGTAGCCTGAGGGAGTAAGGCAGTTAGAGTGCACAAAGTCAACACAAGTTGTTTTTGACTTAGGTGCATACGTAGAACACTAGAGGAGGGAGTGAAATGTTTAATAAAGAATTCACATTCCCTTGAAATAGTAGGCATGTACGATCACAACCTGGAAAGAGATGAGACAGCGAGCAACATGTTAGAGACAAGAGGTAGGTGTGGCAAGCCTGAACAGTAACATTTTAAAGTCCTTACAAAAAGACAATCTGAGTGGTTAAATGTTTTGTTGTGACATAAAACATAAAGTTAGTCTGTAAAGATAAGATATTTTTTATATCGTCCAAGGGGAACTAGTATGAGATGTGTCAATAAAAGATTAAGTTATAAACCTAAATGTTGGGGCAGTTCATGCTAACTTTGCCATTTTCTTGTGTGCAGTTCTGAAATCAAACCTATGAAGAAACCTCAGTTCAACATAAGCATCCTGAGGTAAGCTTTGCAAAATATACAAAAAAAAAATCACAGAAGAAGAGAGAAGAATTCAGCACATCTCTAAATCTCATTTTGACCATGTTTTAACTTTTCTAATGGACTTTCTGCTCCACAGAGCTGCAGCCAACAGGTTGAACAGAGCTCAGGATGCACACCTGTCACACAGAGAGGAAACTTCTGGACGTGAGAGGAATAACGCTTGATGCACCTCATGGCTGCAGAAGAGAGAAAGAAAAAGAGAGTGGCAAGCGAGCACCTGAACAAATGACACTCCTTAAATAGAAAGGAGTGAAAACAAAGGGTTGCTGAAAGATGTGTCAGACCCTAGGAGGCCAGAGAGCCACACAGATGTCAGTTTGTACCCACGGGTAGAGTGTGGAAAACATGACGTTGGTCTGCAAGCACATAATGGAAGAAGAGGAGGAGGATCGGAGTTGATACCAGGTTATGGTTAACTCAGATGAATCTAGTCTGTAGGAGTTGAAGCGACCGTCTCTGCGTCACTGTGGAGACAGCAAAAGATGCAAAATGTTCAAACAAATACAAGATTTTATTTTTTTTATATATGTATATAATAATATTGGACTTCTTTGGATTATTTTCTCGTGTTTAATAAGAAATATTTTTTATCATTTACCACATAGAAAATTGATCATGTGAGAGCTGAAATGGTTAAAGTTTAGTTACTGTGTTAGTGTGAAAAAGTAAACAAAAAGCTCACAAATAAGGATTTTATCAAGTTTAATTTTCCTCTGATTTTAGATGTAATTCAGTTGGGATTAAAAGAGACCTGAAACATAAAATTCTGATGCTTGTGTTTTGCTTTTGGTTTTATTTCCTTTTTGCCCTCTTATCTTCTCATTCATTACTTTATCTGTTTGCTTTAGTAAAATAAGTCGCTCTGAATACACCACCTGGGATGGATCATTTGAGGGAACAAAAACCATATTAAGCAACCTGTGTGATTCAATTGTGCGACAAGCAAAAGCTATCTGAGTTCAAAAAGAGCCCTGACATGGATGACTGGCTCTGGAATTCATGGCTTCACATCAATAATAAGTTTACATGCTGCTCAAAAGCAGCAAAGCCCATGTTATCACAAGGATCTGAGGAAAGAATGCAGCTTTTTGTGAGTCGGGGGTACCACAGAGGCACAAAACACCCTTTCCCCCCTCGTTCCTCCTCAATTGCTTGCACTGCACATACCGTCAGGCACACCTGAATATGCAAGAAGATTGAGTTTGTTTCTAGTGTTTCTCATGTCATGAATGAAACTGTGGTGAACTGAGCTGCTGCTACTGTCAAGTATTGATGAACAATTACAGCTAGGTGTTAATGCACCATGAAGTTTAAGAAGCAGTTTTCCTTGTTCAATTGCACTTCATATCATTCTTGTGATGCCTGAAGTTTTTTGACTTCACAATGCGTCACAGACTGCCAGTCCACAGCACTTCTTGCATTCACAGACACACAATGTTCTTCAATATTTCTGTCAGCTGCTGCGCTATTTCAGTGGCGACTGTACTCAGAATCGCTTGAATCTGAGTACAGCGAGCAGGAAGTTTTTAAGTAATCATTTAGAGGTTGATGTTGTAAATCATAGTGATCCACTTTAAATTAGGCCAAGTCTTTACTGCTGTTGCAAAGACACACCAACAGCAGTATGATAATTATATTATGATTATGTTGTAAAACATTTCAGCAAAGAAAAAAAAACCCTCTTGACTGATGATTGACTGTAATGAGGAAACATGGCCACCGACTGCCTAGGGGGGGAAAGCTCTGTCCATGGTGCTGAACTGGAACAGTACTTCATTGTTTCACAGATGGAGGACGTTTGATGGTGTCCCACAACACTTGAGTTGCAACTCCTTCCCACGTTGGCTGTTAGCTCACAGAAAAACAAGACTAACGAGGGCCGCAGCTGAATGATGAAATCTAAGTCCAAAATGACATATGAATTAAATATTGTTTCTAAAATACTTCTGGTAAAACCAAAAGACGAAAAAACAATGCATCAAATGTATGTCAAAATGTTGGCAATAACACAAAGCAATTAAGATGAATCTAAAGAAAACAAACAAAAAAAAGCTGCTTTTTTTTCCTTGAGAGCATGTATTCAGTGGCACAATAGTTCTTCCAAATATGACCACATGGAGAGCTCATTGCAGTACAAAATAGTCAATAAACCACTGAAGATCATGTGACCTCTAGTGGTCACAAGAATAACTGTGTGTGGATTGTTTAAAAATAAAGACATCCCAACATGTTTTGGTTACATACAACTGAAGTAACCAGAAAACCAGCTTGCCTGAAAGTGGCAACCATTCTGTAAACAGAATTTATCTTATCTCTAAACTTGATTTTTAATAACTTTCATTGATTGCGTAAGAGTTCAGTCTCAAGTGTTTATTTGTTCAAATGCTGAGTACAGTTGTGAATGGATGGTGGCCATCAAGGTACAAAATTCTTTCAGACATAAACATGTTTTCAATCTGTGAGTGGATCCAGTAGCCTCAGGTTCAGTAGTGACTGTATTACAGGTCAATTTTAAGCAAGGCTACTAATTACATACCAACAGAAACACATTTTTGATCACACCTTTTTTTCTGTCAATAATCTTTGTAACACTCTGTAACACACTGTTTATTCAAAAAAAAATTTATTTCTAACCTTAAGTCATTTTATTGGCTAAACTCAATCAAAAAGTGATCAATATAGTTTTGATATAGTTAGAGGTAAAAGATCTGATGTCACAGCAGGACCTGGAAAAACTGCATTCATCTTTAGTTGGCTTCATTATTGAAACAGTGTCTTCCCAGTCTACCCAAAAATCCAATTAGACAACTACGGTTCATTCAGATCTCTGCTGCTGGAGTCCTCACTTGGACCAAGAAAGTGGACCACATCAGTTTAGTTCTGAGGTCTTTACACAGCTGCCTGTCTGTCAGATAGATTTTAAATTTCTATTGCTGGTCTTTATAGTTCTGAATCGTTCAGGACCAAATATATCAGTGACATCTTAACCCGTTATGAACCTACCAGCCCCCTCAAGTCATCTGGATCCAGTCTTTCATCAGTTCCCAGAGTCAGAACCAGACACGGAGTAGCTGCATTGAGCTTTGATGCTCCACATGTCTGGAACAAACTCCCAGAAAGCCTCAGGTCAGCTGAAACAGTCCAGGTTGAAGACGCACCAGTTCTAAGCTGCATTTTAGTAGTTTTTATGGAAAAGTCCTAATCTGCACCGCTTCTTTTAAGGTGGAACTTTTACATTTGATCATGATTCTAATAGTTTTTATTAAAAGTTTTTTCCTTTTCCTTTCTTTCATGTTATTAATCTTAAATTATGTTTCATGTTTCATGCAAATGATTGAAAGCAGAGCACATAACCCCCCACACACCCTACCCTACTTTTGTGGCCTGTTCTAGGAAACATTCAAAGACTGATATGCCAGATGGGAAAATAATGAGTCAAATTTACCTCCTGTTTCTTCTATGGGCGGTACTGTACTGAGTGACGTCATGAGTGGCATGTAACGGTATGAATAAACGGCCGACATGGCCTTTTGATAGCAGGTCTTCTGTATTTGGGTGGGTGAATCACTACAAAAACTAATTAAAAGTACAACCCAGGCACCTCATGCCATTCAATAAGTGATTCCAATTTACAGTGTACTCTTACAACAAGCTCTCTTCTCAGGATAAAATGATCCAACCATTAAAACCCAGTTTCAAGTTGAAATCATGCTACATTCCCTTGCATGATTAATTATTTCCACTATCTAAAAATATGTCTATGAATGTTTCCGTTCTGTTAAGAAAAAAAACAATAGAAGCATTATTTAAAAGTAGACCACATCTGAACTTCGCATGCCGCTTTGAATCACTGCAGACCTACCTCAGTAACTCAGCCATGGCTAGTCGAGCAGGATCAACGTCTCCTTTGCATCATACATAAACTCTCTCTGGGCGTGGATAAAGAATGATTCTTCAGAGATAACATTTTTCCACTGTAGATGGACTTTGTACAGTTTTATGTGCTCTAGATTATATGGCGAATAAAAAAAAATAATTGCAGCCCTTCCTTGCTTTTCAGCTGCAGCGAGCTCTAGACAAGCTTTTTTGGTTAATGGTGGGACAAAGAAGTCTGCATTACAGCGTATACACATGATTTATGTGCCCTGGTCCTGTTCTGTCTTTGTATTGCCAAAAGAATCTGCTTTCTTTGTGTTTATCATGAAGGAGCTGTAAGTGGATATAAATACCCACAAATCAGACATTTCACTACAAAACTGTACTTTAAATATGTTTTGGTAAACAGCTGAAGCAGAAAAAGCATATAGTAAGTCTAATTGCGGTGTGGCCGGTTAAATTAAAAAAACAAAACACAGAATATGAAATATTTTTAGGATTCTTGTTAAAGGGACATTATCTCCCACCTAACGCTGAAGCTGTATATTGCTTTCAAATCGATTATCTATTGCTGTATATTTCTTTCAAATCGATTATCTATTCCAGTGCCTCCCTTGCATCAACAGCATGTCATCTGATTATGCTGTTAGGTTTATATCTAATCCTGGAAGAGCGAAATAATCTAAATACTCATTTGCATGGGAAGGAGGATGGCAGTAACTCAGGTGGGAGAGCAGACCCAAAGGCTCTGAGGGCTAGTCCAAAGCCCAGATAAATGCAGAGGGTTGCGTCAGGATGGGCATCCAGAGTTAAAGGTGGAGTATGTAAGATTTTAAATATATTCAAAATAAACTAAAAAGAGAACTACAATCATAATTAGATAGTTTTTTTTAAACATGTAGGTTCCTGTCTCCACATTTGATGTGTTATTAAATTACAAGTTTAATTAATGACAAAGACCCTTCTTAAATGTTTGCCTACCAGTAAAAAAAAGTGATTTTTGTCATTTGTCATTAATTAAACTTGTAATTTAATAACACATCAAATATGGACAGACAGGTTTAATTATGACTGTAGTTATTTTATTAATTTATTTTGAAAATATTGAAAATCTTACATACATCACCTTTAAACAGGGGCCGAACTTCAACCATGTGTGGTGAGGAAGGCTTCACCGTCCCACACAGCCTTTTATCATACTGATAAAAGGCTGTGTTTTGCATCCTAAGACAACAGTACTGACTAAAAAAAAAAAGGTTAAGACATTCTTTGATCCAGCTAGCCTGCTATCATGTGGTTCATGTAGCATTTAAGCTCTAAATAGTTTTGCTTCATACGCCAGCAACTCTGTTCTGCTGCAATTTTCAGTAATTAATGCATAATGTGTTGATACCATATTTACTTCTCTTACATGTAGTTCATTCAAGCATTTTTATTTGTAAATTATGGAGATGCTGCATTTATAGTTGGTCAAAATTAAATCAACCCCCGCTGCAAATTAGGTTTATTGGTGAAATGTACAAAAAAGCAGTAAATAAACAAGAACCATTTAAAGAGTTCAGCACAACTAAAGTTTTTTTTCTAAATTCAACAGGTCTCCAAGTCACTGTTATGCAACTGATATAGTTGTGTAAATTGCAGTTGGCTCTATTCATTTCTAACACAAGCGATGTCTTGTTAGTGAACCCAGAGATAGATTTGTGGTAAACATGAGATACATCCTCCACACATCCCAGCATGTATATTTTTTCCAGAGAGGGAGAGAAACCACGGTCTGACTGGCATCTGTTCCCCAAAATTCCAGTGAAACTGAGTGTAGTCGACCAGTGTTCCTTCAGCGTGCATAACCTCTTTTATTCAGCGGAAAAACCACGAATCCTTCAAATACTTTGCATTAAATAGACTGATCGATTAGATATGAGTCATACTGATTAGTAAAATTAGTCATACTGATTAAAGGATTTTGTGCAAATGGCTTATTTTGAGGTCACAGTCAACTTGCATTGATTATGATTTGTTACATGGTCCATCTCTTAAAACAGCCAACTTGATCATCCATCTTTTCAGTACAGTGAACTGGGCTAAAGGAGTTTTGTAGTGAGTCAAAAAATACTTACTTGTTAACTCTTCAGATGAGCTCATTTAAAAATTTTAAAAAGTGATTTAAAACCGACAATATAATGTACAAATATTGCTTTGGCCTTTCTCACATTTACCACAAATCTATCTCATTTGTTACAGTATAAGCATCCTGTTCACAGTATCAAACAGCAACCCAGCAAACAAGAAGTGTGTTAAAGATTTGTTCTGCTCTTAAACATTCCTGATGTGCTAAAATATTCCAAAGCTGGTTCCCAGAAAATTTGCAAAGCTGCATAAGCCTAAAGTCCCATCCACCAACTGTGCACGAATACAAACACTTGTCCCTGGATATTTCCTACGAGAGCTGTTTTCCAAAAAAAGACTGCATAGCGGATCTTACAGTGAAAAACATAAACTAACCTCAAAGTGTGTGTTTTACCCTCCACTGCGCATTGTCATGATTCTTCACCACCAGGGCACAGGATCATGTTTCGCTGTGTAGGCCGGGACAGCTGCCCATCCTGTTTACATCAAAACCAGAACCACTCTGGCAAGTGTGAATTTAACTTTACTGTTATAATTTCTAATTTATATATAAGTTGCAATAGGCTAGTAAAAATTAATCAGAAGACTAGATACAGCTACTAGAGGGCAAAGGTAAGTGACACAAGACAATTAGGTTGCTTTAAAAGTTATATATTTTGAAAGTAGTTGCAACAAAACAAAACAATAACCAAAACCATTAACCACAAACCCCAAAGAAATAATACAATATTTACAATGAGAAATATCAAATGTAATCCTCAACCATTTCACAGAAAAGGAATCAAAATAAATCAAACATAATTTCCAAAGTTCATAGTCCTGAGTTCTTTTTCCTGTTCGGGGGATATTCAACAGTTCGTTTACACCGGTGAAATGTCCATAGAGTTATTCAAGTTTAGAATGATGGGAAACGCGTAATTAACTGTTGAAAGATTGAGAAATGGACTGGTGAAACGGGTGGAGAATAGGTGGGAGCAAGACAGGCTACTTTAGCCTCCTACCCAACCAGTGAAAGGGACTCAGGGTCTTCAAGCTCCTGGATAATAGCTCGCCATCACATCACCCATTAAAGGGCACCTGGCCTGCACTGGAGAACAGGACCAATTAAATATCTGATAATTCATATTGTTAACAATAAATCCTGTGTACACATTCATATCAAAGTTTCAAATAAATGTTCAATATCTGTACATTTGGAAATGCTCAGGTTTTACACTGCAACCAAACCCATAAATAAAACAGTACAAGCAGCAAAAAGCAAGATGGCTAATGCTATAGCTAATGCTAAAGCCAGTATTTAACCCACCAGGCTAACATGAACAACAGGATAAAGGCCTGGTCCACAATCACATGTTAGCATTAGCATGCTAATTTTAGCTAATGGTGGCTAACACCACAAACAAATTACATAGGCTCAGACAAAGCTCAGACTCACCAATTCCAAAGATCATAGATGCCCAAATGACAGGCACAGCCCCCCAGTCCTTAGATCAAGTTGGCCTCTACAAAGTTACAATGATGCATAGTTGACTTTATACAAGATTTACTAAATAGATTGTATGTCTGTTTGAAACCAACCTTCAAAGCAGCTGTCCTCAACTCCTCTCCCACACTACTGAGCTGAGAGGAAGTGAGGTAGCATAAGTATGGAACCCTGATTGGCTGGAGAGACCAGGTGAACTGTCATGTGACCAGTGCATTCAAGGACTGAGTGGAAGAGTGGGAATTTTGAATCTCCCATGGAGAAAACATGTTAGATGTTACATTTTTCCCTTTGGTTACAACTTTACCCTTGGAGGTGAAGTCCTGACTCTCCAGCTCTGAGGTGCCCTGCTGTTTGACTTTGGCTGGAAACAAATGAGCAGAACCAGATGATACAAGGCAAAATGCTAACACTCATGTCTGAAGGAGGGATCATTTAACTCTCAATGATGGAGGAGCTCTTAATGAAAACAAAATATATTTTCATGTTTTAAATAGATGTGGTTTTAGAGATTCAGTGGGTCCTCCACCAAATGGAAAGATCAAAATGTGTAACTGGTTGTATAAACCTTTCAGACTGGTGACAAATTTTAGTACAGTGCAATTGTGCAGTCAAATATATAAAAGATATATGACATATTCTTATTCCTTGAGAAAGGGTGATAAGAAATGGCCTTTTCCCCACTGTGGGTCAATTCCAGAGAAAGTGTTTCATTTTTAATTGATATCAAGCCAAGCAATGTTGTTATCTGTTTAATGTTTTCAATATTCTTATCTTATCTTTCACTCAGAGATACCAGTCTGACATCAGGAGTAATAGCTGATCAGAGCCTCTAGATATGCAATGAAAAGCCTTGTCCAGTCTCCTATTTGTAGACACTGTAAAATGCAGACGGATGACAGGCTTTCTATTGCAGAAATGCAGCAGTTTGCTTCATAAGTAACATCTATACAATCACACATATTACGTCTGCACTATTCAGCTTTCTCTGGTGCTGCTGTACAGGTGTTAAATCAATAATAGCTCATATCAAAGTCATAGGAGAGGGCTTGCGATGGATTTGTATAACAGTGAGAGATGATTTAAATGTTCTTAAAAAGAAAAAGAAAAAAATTGCAACATGAATACCAAACATAATAAAATGCAATCAGATCAAATTTAACAGTTAGAATTGATTTTCAATAAAGAATTTCACAGTGCACAATATTTTACAGTACACGGTGCAGTACATCTCTAGGGGGGTGCAAGAGCTGAATATGTCGGGGGGGGGCAATGTGACCCGTGTTTGGGCATTGACCAAATATGGTCAATACCCAGAAACAAAACGAAAAATGAAAACAACACACGTCAAAAGTGATTTGGCAAAAGTTGTTAATGACTTTTGATGCGAGTGAAAATAGCCTGAATAGACGTTTTCCTACGTTCTAGTGAAGACCCCTCTCCACATTTAGACTGGACTAAAAATAGGCTTCAAGTTGGTCTCTACCACTGGTGGGTTAGTGAGGTCAGCAGCTGCAGAAACAGATGCAGGATTACTTCAAACAAAGAGCAATTCTGATGTGTTTTGACCAAGAGTAGGGGGCTCGTAGTTTTTTTTTTTTTTTTATGTTGATAAAAGAAAACATATCAATTGAAATGAAAAATACTTTATTAATCTCAATTACAAATTGCAATTTCTCATCAAAAACCAGAAAAAAATGGATCAAACAAAATTTCTTTTAATAAAGCATGTAAACCATAGTACATTGTTATCAGCAGGAAACTGTATTTCAGCAAACAAATCTCCATGTGGATTAACTCAAAAAGAAATTCAAACCCAACGTCTGCATGCTGGCAGACAACACTTCCACAAGTGTAGCTGGGGACCAGAAGTCTTCACATTTCCAGTTTGCCGACCCACTAACTGTAGAGAAGCCACACATCAGAAAAATGTTCAAGTTCAGTTTCCTAATGTGTGGCCGTTTCGGTACGTTAACTATTCCCTCATCCTTTAAACAATCCCTGAACAGTACATGGCTGTAGGATATAAGAAATATTTATTTTATTTAACTGTTTACTCACAAAGATTAAGAAAACATGACTCCCTTAAATTTCATTCTTTAAATATACTTCACAAACCAAAAGCAGCTTTTGGAGTAACATGACACCATCACAGCACCATTCTGATGAATAATCTAATACGTTTACTTCCTGTTTAATGCCAGCACATAGCCGAACTACAAGCACCAATATTATTCTTTGTCACACTGTGGCTTGAAGCCAGGGCGGTGATAGACTAGTGTCCAAAGAAATAAGTTTGCTCAGCAAGTTTTTAAAAAAAAAATTTTTTTAAATATTTTTCTATTCCAACTTCCTCTGAAGCTGATTGCATGTAGTAATCTGTGACAAGGGAGATCATTGTGGAACCAGCAAAGATCTGCTCTGAGGGTATGAGTGAGTGACAGAGGATCTGGTATATTTAAAAGAAAATTGCATCCTTTGCAGGAAAACTACAACCATCCACTGCTTTTTGTTACCTTTAAGCATTAGCTGTTCACTCACAGTAAAATAATAACGCCATACATTTGTCATGCTTCATTTTTCTAACATTTACAGCAAACAAATTGCATATTGTTTATGCCATATTCTACAGTACATCGTTGTTTAAATGGTATGCATTCATACATCTGTAGTGTAATAAACATTTATCTACAAGCATTTAAAGCTTCCTTTGCTCGCCTAAGTCATTACAGTCTTTTATAGTTTTGTGTCACCTCAAGCTGTGCAAAATGGTTATGTCATTGTTTTTTTTTTCCAGTTTCTTGTTTTTCAACTTGGCCCTGCGATGGACTGGCGAGCTGTCCAGGGTGTACCCTGCCTGTCGCCCAAAGCCGGCTGGGATAGGCTCCAGCTTCCCCGCGACCCTGAATTGGAATAAGCGGTTCGGAAAATGAATGAATGAATGAATGAATGTTTTTCAACTTTTTAAGGTATTAAAAAGTACCATACAAACAAAGAAAATGTGTTTTTTTTCAAAGAGATGCACAAAGACCTTATCTAACCCTATTACTTGTCGAAAACATTAACAGACAAACTGTTGCACCAAGAACAGTTCACATAAGTTCCTGTTTGATGTGTTACATCAAATACTGCTAAGCTTTGAAAAAAGAAAGGGAGATTTGATTAGATTAGGGTTTTTCCCTGTTGATATAAATGCTTCCTTGTTGCGGGGGTTTACAAAGGTTTCAGGTTATCCTGTTACTGTGTGAGTAAATCCTTTATCTGATTTCACAGCATCAATATACACAATTTTCTAATTGTGTATATTGTCACAGAAGGTTATTAAGCAAAGTTTAACTCCAGTATTTGCTGTTTAGGAGGTGCATGATGTGAAAACACATCATACAGTTGGCCAATAGATGGCTTCTGGGTCCAGCAATCTCAGACTGGGATAAAACTACGTGAACCTTAGGAAATGCTACCTTGTTATGTCTTCATTTGAAGACTTACTGCTCTGCATTAAGGCATGAAAAAACTACAATAAGAAGAGGAAATGCAATGGATAGAGCATATTTATCTACATTTATGTGAGACATCATATAATAGAAATTGAGTAGGCAAGGTTAAAAATGATAATAATACACACTTGTTATTACCCAACCAAGTCAACAAGTAGATATTGTTACAAATGTGTGTGCGTGTTCGTGTCTGGATTCTCAGGATTTATTAGGAATAAGATTGCAGGACACTGTTTTTTTATGGAAATATTCAGCTAATGAAAGTTTGAGATGGAATAAAATCAGACTCCTCTCACTTGTTGCAATGTCCATTCATTTCGTTTGCTGGCAATAAAAAAAAAAAAAAAAAAGGTTTTAACAGTTTCTGTTATGAAAAGTTATTAAACAATTAGAAGGTAAATGAAAGTCAAGATAAGACTTTTAAGTCCAATAGACAAAAACTGAAAATATGTTGGGCAGACAAGCAAATTCAGATTTTCTTCCAACTGCTGCAGGAAAACTAACACAGGAGGGCACACTTGTACACAGCAAAGCATTCCTGTACATGGAGAGGAAAGGTAGCCTAAAATGTCATCACAAAAACAACATTTCTTACTTTGGATATATTGAAATTCAGCTAAAAATGTTATTGCCAATAGAATAGTCAACATCCAGGCACAAGAGTCCATTTAAAACGTAATGATTCTGGATGTAAAAGGCCAGCATTTAGATTAATGAGTGGAAATGAAAAGAAACATACATATGAAACAAGACAGATCTTTTATACCAGTAATGTATTGAGAAGTTAGTTATTATCAAGAGGTCCTAGCTGTGGCTCGAAAACACTGGCCTAAAAGAGCAGAGCCGCTACATACATTTTTGCATTTCAAATCTGTGACATTTGAAAGAGTTTCTATTTAGCTTGTTCCTCTCTGGCACTTCTGTTTTGATGTTGTGATGGAGAAATGATAGTTTTAAAAATTCACGTAGTAAAAAATGAAAAGTTGTTTCAAACAGGTGATGTCATCATAATTTGGTTCAAAAGGAGCGTCCCTGAAAGAAACTGTTTGAAAATAGGCTTCCTTGCAGAAAGATCAAGAGTTTTGCATGTTCCTGCTTTTACATAGTAAAACACCATTAAAGCATTCAGGTAAACTCAAAGAAGTTCACTATTGAAAGAAAAACAAGTGAAAGATCTTATTTGCAACCCCCTGACCTCGGGGGGGGGGCTCTGGCTGGGCTTCCTTCTGACACCTCCTGGGTAGGTGCAGAGTTGGCTCTGGGGTGGGTTAGGGTTAAATTTACTATTTGAATGTTGTGAGAATAAATGGCAACACAGCAAAGTAATAAAACCTTTCCAATCACAACTTTTGTTCAAGTCTGAAATACAAATATTGACATATGTTAACAAACTAGATAAAAGGAGAAAAACAGTGCGAACTGGTGTAATATAAATGAAATGGACAGAACCAAATATCTTAGATATCTTAGATAAAATCCTTTACAAATAAATAAGCTAATATAATAATTGATCTCACTTATTGTAATAATAATAATAATAATAATAATAATAATAATAATTATTATTATTATTATTATTAGTTGTAGTAGTAGTATTTCAAACTTGTCAGTACTATTTTTCTTCTAAGTAATATAATAATTATCATTATTTAAACCCATTTCTGCAGCAGTATGTAGGCTGTTGTGGGGTTTGTCGGAAACAAAGTGAGGTGTGTCATGAGCAGATGAAACATGTAAAAACAAACCAACTCACCGTCTTCATTCTTTCTGTCGACATTGAAAAGCTGGACAATATAACGGTATGCTGCTCGACCCCCCCAGTGCGCTGCAATGCCTGTTGGGTACTGAAGTCTTACAACACAGAGAGGTGCCGTGTCTGAAGGGCTCCCCTCCACGGAGGACTACCAGTACCGAAATGCCTGGCTGGGAATGGTTTCCGGGAAATGCATGAAATGTTTGGACCGGGTGCTGGAAGCGGGGAGGAAAGTGTGAAGTGAGGAAATGACCAGGCTGCTATTTTTAAACCGGTTGTAACTGATTTCAAAGGAGGAGGCGGCGGAGGAGAGTGAGTCAGGAGGGATGAATGATCAGTGTCCACGGAGGACCAAATGAGTCGGGTGAGTTTTGGCTCGAGGGAAGATTTTTTTCCACAAACAATAACCTGCAAGTTGCAGTGCAACTTGGCCCATGCGAAACTAGCCATGATGAAAAGGGGGGGAGTGCGCGTTTGCAATGCTGCTTGTAAATGCGTTGCTCTGCGGACCCTGTGTGTGTGTGTGTGTGTGTGTGTGTGTGTGTGTGTGTGTGTGTGTGTGTGTGTGTGTGTGTGTCCGTGTGTTTGTGTGTGCAGGGTGGTTTTTTTCCCCCCTGCTCATCTCTCCGCTGCTGTTTCACCACCTGAATTTCCATTTTCACGGATGCGCTGCTCGGGCGTCCACTCACAACAAAGGATGCGCGTGATCAGCAGGATGTAGATGATGCGTGCCGATAAACTTTGCGAGCAGAGTAACTTTGTTCGTGACAAACACATCAATAATCCCTTTTTTTTTTTTTTTTTTTAACAGACAAGCTTTGTATGCACCTGAAAAGCTTCTCAGTGTTTATGTTTACATATCTGTGCTCTGTTTGAGCCTTTATTATTAGCTACAGCTATAAATTTGTGCTAATAAAGCAGGTTACGGCCCCTGTCGTAAACACTAACATGAATACATGCTTCAAGGCGTGTTTTTAAGTTAATTGAAAACAAATATTTCAAACTATGCGTTAAAAATCCAATTTAATACATTTATTATATAAAATAATGTGTTTTTGTACAAAACGTCGCAGTAGCTATGTTTTATTTTGAAGCTGTGTGACCGGAAGCGGTAGTAGCCAGTATGGCTGACTTGACTCTGGTTGCGCGTTTAGTCAGCGGCATGAAGCATCACTAGTCCAACGGCGCGAGATCCGCTCGCGGACAGAGCGCGCGAAGCAAGTCGGTGCCGCTGGAAGCCTTCAAACGACTCGGTCTTCGTCTCCTCGTACTGCTGCGCATCACCGCTGTTCATTTTGATGATTTTCCCTCGATAGACTGACCCAGCCTCTCAGGTAATTTTGTATTTTTGTCTCAGAGGAAGAAAAAAAAAAAAAAAGCAAAACACGGCGAAGTAATTGTAACCTCCGACATTCAATTAGAAACCAGAGCTTCATGTCTATCTGGTTAGGATATAGATTATTGGGGCGAAGATGGAAGACGCAACAGCATTGGTTCATCATCTTTACATCGACAACTGTGCTTTTATGGCTCTGATATTTAAGTGTTATGGAGCCTGGAAAGGCTGTGACGATATTAAATGATTATACTCTGAAAAATGGACAGATGATAGAGATATTTTCCCCCCAAGGACATTTGCCTGCAAGATAGAGTAAATTGATTAAATTAAGTCATCATCAGTAGGTCAGCAGACTTCTTCTGGGGAAAAAAATCATTTAAGAAAGCATAATCAGAGTTGTTGCTATTTATTTGTTATTTTATTGTTAATTCCAGTAGGAAACTGGTCTCCCCGTCACATAGGAGAAACCATGCTACCGGTTTGATCAGGTGCCTCCTCTTATGCAGTAGCATGCATCTCCTCTGGCTTCATCTCCTTGCAACATAATAGCTCCTGAACTTAATTTGCTCTTCCAAGGTAGAAAAAAAAAATGGAGAGAGAAAAGCTGCTTTGTACTGCAGCTCTTCCCACTTCCCATTGGAAGTCTTCTTTAATGGGCCATTAAGGGGCAACCATGATGGTTAAGCTGTCATCTTGGCCTGATTGATTCGGTTAGACCACAGATGAGGCCGATCTGTGCTTGAGATTCCTCTGTTGCTCTCTGCTAAATGTCTCCAAACCGCCCCCCCACCCTCGCTCAGACAGCGGCTACAGGCTGGGAGCAGAGATGGACAGCCTGGTTTTAGGCGTTCAGAATGTAAAGTTATAAACATGTTAAAATCTGCTGTGGGTTATCTGGCGTTTTGGGTTTGTGTGGTGACAAAATTATGGTCTGAATGGAGGCTGCACTGCAGTGGAGCCTCCGCTCAGGTTGGATGGAGGGACACTGAGGAGGAAAAGTTTCGCAAAGCCGAGGAGCATTTTGGGCTCCTTGTAAAAGTGGGCCAACGGTCCCTGTGGTGAGTGGTTCTTTTCTGGGGCAGGCTCGGTGGTGACGCTCACCCAGCCCGGATTGGGAACATACGCCCTGGTCCATCCGTTTTGAAGTGAGGTGTAAAAGCTGTGCAGCTTGCACACGTTTTGCAGAAAGGACTGCAGCTCCGACCCAGTGGACTCTTTACTGCCTACAAATGTATCACTGATGCCAGTCATTGGCGGGTCTGTAAGTATGCATTGGCTCTTCATGTCACAGTTATTAACTGTTTAACTTCGTTATGTACCTATTCTCTTGTCTGTAGAAGGTCTCACGCCAGACAGCAGAGAAAGGTCTTCAAGTGTGGAGTTAATGAGTATCTTCCACTGACTTGGCGGCATTTTGCGCCAAAACCCGAGCCCTGGAGTGAGAAGCAATCTGCTATTTAAAGATGGCATAACCCAGCCAGCTGCTGCTGTTTTCGCTCCCTTCGTAATTGAATCAGAGCTAGTTGAACGCGCCAGGGAGGGCGTGTACGCTCCGCAGAAGGTAACACAGTCAGGACATTTAGGCGGTCTGAAACGGCTACTTTGACAAAGCTGATTGGTGCTTCCTCTTTCTTCATGGTGAGGGTGTTTGTGAAAAAGAGGAAGACCAAATCCCAGCTTTTATCATCCACCTGAAAGATGTTGGCTGGAGATGCAAGTTTTAAAACGAGGTGCTCCATCCTGGTTATAGAGTTGTAGTCTATTACAGCGAGACTAGTGATTGATGAGGTGAGGTCGGATCATTTATTTGCTCTTGTCAGAATAATTAGAATCTAATTGGGAGTTGGTGTCATTAACTGGTTGTGTGCGTCGCGTCGGATTCGATCCGTTTGCCCTGTCCTATAAAAGGCCTGGCGATTGCTTTCGAAGTCTTCTGAGAAAGTGTCGTCCACAGTGGTAAAGACACTGAGAGACAGAGGTCCTGCATAGTTTGGACTTGCCTAGTGATCTTACTTTGCATGACGGAGAGCAGGGAGAGGGTTAACCACCCAAAAGGGAACTAGGCCACCAACATCCCTTTTTTATGGTCACATTCTGCGTCTGGCTGTGAGCGTGACAGAAGGAGCAAGTAAAACAGAGTAACATTTAATCATAGAATCTGAGTCTCGATTTCTAAAGAGGCTGTGTTGTTGTAGACAGGCAGCAGTGCTTGCAAGGATTTTGTTTATGTGTGTGATGAGGCACAATTGTCTGAAAAGTCTCTGAATTTGTAGTTCTACCCCCTCACTGCCTCATAATCTGCTCTTACTTTCGGACTCCAGAGATATTTTCTCTTTCTGTTTCTTCTCTTTCACCACTCTGCTCGACTATTTTGAGTCATCCAGCCAAAGCTGTGGTAGGCACTGGGCGGGAGTGTAAAAAATTTCATCTCAGACCACGAATACATCTACCTTGTTCCAACAGTGTTGAGGTATTGCTATAGTTTGCCCGTGTGGCCATGGAAACGATGCCGCTTTCTGTCATGGTTTACTGACCCTACAAACCTGTTTGATATTTTCAGTGTCATTAGCCAGGCTTCTTCTTTTGATAAGGAAGCTCACCTCTGACCCTGCTGGTAAACTGACTTGAAAGAGGAATAGATACGAATAACAAAACCAAAAAGAAAAAAACTGAATAAGTTTGTATTTGAAGAAACTGTTTTAGTGTTTATTACACCTCTGTATGATGATTAGGGGTGGGAAAATCAAATTGAAAAATCAAATATCGGGATTTTTTTTGCTTCACAATTTTAAAATAAAATTTTTTTTTGTTAAAAAAATCTTTTTTTTTCAAGCAGAATGATGATCTGGCTACTGCGTTGTTTTTTCCTCATTGAAATCAAGAAAAATGACGAACAAAACAAGTTTTGTACATTTATTTCGTTTTAAGCCTACAAAAATCAGCAATATCGAGTAATCGTGAGAATCGCAATTTGAATAGAATCGGCACCCAAAATATCGAAATTGAATCGGGATGAAAGCATATTGTCTAATGATGATAAATTGATACATTGATCAATGATTGTATTAATAGTCCTGACTGATGGCATCATGTTCCCTCATAAGGATGGATGCAGTCTAAGAGGATGTTTGTCTAATCTCTCTATTAAAAATAACATTGTGCCACAAAATTATGAGGCTGCCGTTTGTTTCAGTCAAGCGCTGGATGGTACGGCGCACCATACAACACTTTACGTTTAAATCCCGTTTTAAAATTGGAAAGACACTGAAAGGATTTTGTCAGCTTGTTTAGGGTTTGGGTCAAGATGGAATCAATGGCATTTTAGCTATCTCATCAGCCATCCAGCCATTATCTATACCTGATGATTTTCATGGAGGGGTTGGAGCCCCCTTCAGCAGAGATCAAGCCAGAGGCAGGGTTCAACTGGGACAAGTTTCCAATGTCTGACCTTATTACTTAGATTTAACATCTAGTCGGTATCGGTAACAATTATTTCGATTTGAATGTGTTTTGGACTTGTAGGGATGACAAGAGGGGAGCCATTGTGATGGGGATGAGTTAACTGCAGCAGCTTAGCATGAGGTGGTGGAGAAACTCTCAGTAGGAAGTGCCTGAGAAAAGTTTCTAATGTGCCATGTTAAATGGGAAACTCTGGATTTATAGAAGGGATGATGTAAAACAGGCCCTGTGATGGACTGCCGAGCTGTCCAGGGTGTACCCTGCCTGTCGCCCAAAGCCAGCTGGGATAGGCTCCAGCTTCCCCGCGACCCTGAATTGGATTAAAGCGGTTCACAAAATGAAATGAAATGAAATGATGTAAAACAGAAATGAATGGGAAGTGAGGACTGATACACATGCACACCAACAGTGTTTGTGTAACTACACAGTGAGAAGGGGAAGACAAAAGTTCTGTGCTTCAGCTTTAAAGGGCAGTCAAGCTAACATTCATATCAGAAATGTCGACTTGTGACAGAGTTTAACGGACATGAATGACATTAAAAGTGAATAAGTTCCTTCGGTAAACTTGACAATAAACCTGCAGTGTCTTTCCCCAAGTGTAATGCAGCCATTACCAACACACCTGTGCATTTCCTGCCCTGGTATGTCGAAATATGTGCAGTGAAAATGTCTGCACTGAACAGCAGATCCTGCTTTTTGCAGCAAGGGGCAATTTGGAACATGACTTTGTTCTTCAACTTAATATTCAACAACATCTTTGCCTTCGACACTTCTAGCAGTTGTGGTTTCGGCTTGGGCATCGACAGCTGGTTGCCCTCCAGAGCTGGTGAAACTGGTCAATATTTACTTAATTTATTTATTACCTAAAACATGTAAGAAAATAGGGAAAAAATTCTCCACTGCTGAAAATAAGAGCAGACAACATATATAAAATACTATAAATGAAAGGATTTGTAGATTTACTTCATTTAGTAGAGAAAGTGTTAAATGTGGGGAAGAAAGGAAGTTTTTTGGGTCATTTAATCAGGAATGATTTACATGGTTTTGGTAATTAGTGACAACGTCCTCTTCCAGTTTTTTAGCTCGTATACAGAAGCAAATATGCACACACTCACATTTCATATGTTTACAAATGATGATAAAAAAAGCCCTCTTGTGAACTTTCTGTCGTCCTTCTTGTTCACGCCCCCTTTACTGGTAAGTTAATGCAAAAATGTAAAAGCTACTGGTGTCATTTTGTTTAAGTTTAAGCTTCCAGTAGTCTCATTCGGACAGAGACGTTCTAAGAACTGCGTTCTGAGAACTAATAGCATTCTAAGAACTGTCCTTCGCCAGAGAACCGTGTCACTTTGCATTCGGACATGAGTCGGAGACCCGATCGCTACCGATCTGACGCAACCATCTGCGACAGTGACGTGTTATTTTAGCGCCACTCAGCAACAAAACAAACCGCGAAGAGGAAAACACTACAAAGGAGCAAAAATGGAGAGCGACAAGGCCATCGTGTTCTTTGTGTGCTTTCGAACCCCCTCTGGATTTCCTCGGCTGAAAAAACGGCCAGCAGGGCTCTGACTTCGTCGTCCGTCCACTTATCAGCTGCGTTCTCCATGCTTCCGTAAACAGTGGTTTTTAAAAATGGCGGGGTCTGACGATGCGGAAATTAAGTAGCGGCGCTCAGCGCGAGGGCGTAGCTATCACCTACGTCAGCCTGCTTCGTCAGATGCATTCCTACAGAACTAAGGAAAGACCCGGAAGTTGAGTAGGCGCTGAAATGGTTATAGGAACTCAGGGGCATGGTCCCTAAGTTCCGATCTGTCCGAATGCGCCAAAGAACTGAAAAGGTTACAGGAACGTCAAATGGTTCCTACAGTGGGAAAGAGGCTAGTGTGGACAAATGTCCCATGTTTGTTTTAAATGGACTTTAATAATAAATGTTGAGGTGGCTGCACGGTGTCCTGGTGGTTAGCACTGTGGCCTCACAGCAAGAAGGTTGCTGGTTGGGGAGGTTCAAACGGGGGCCTTTCTCTGTGGATTTTACATGTTCTCCCCCTGTATGCATGGATTCTCTCCGGGTACTCTGACGTCATCCCACCGTCCGAAGACATGCATGTCAGGTTAACTGGTTACACTAAAATGTCCCCTAGGAGTGAGTGCGAGTATGAACGGTTGTTTGTCTTTCTGTGTTGGCCCTTGATGGACTGGTGAGCTGTCCTTTCGCCCGAAGTTTGCTGGGTTAGGCTCCAGTTCCCCTGCGACCCTTAATTGAACTAATTGGTTCAGAAAATGAGGATATTTTATTGAAAAAATTAAATGTAAATATTAATTAATTTATTGATTTAATATAATGGCCTTAGCAAAGCCAATGTTCAGGATGCAAGGTATTCTTCAGGTTGTTGGGTTTTATAAAATGTCCTTTTTTGTTTATTTTATATGTTTTTACATGTCTTTAAATGTACATGTCAGTATTGTAAAAGCAGAAATTATTAACTTTAATCCCAAATAGCCTGGTGTTCCTAGTAAAAGATTTAACATGTCTCGGGATGCGCTTTGTGTGAGAAAAGTAAAGATCCAGTGTGAAAAAGTTTCACTATTGGGTTAAAAAATCACATGAAGCTCTGATTTAAAGTTGTCCTTTTTTACACTCTGAGAGCACAAAAGTCGGATGCACAGAAATGTAATGAAGCTGGAAATTGGTACCAGAATAAAGATCACTGCATTAAATAAAGAAAAATATGAAAGGAAAGACAAATGCGTAGGTTTCAAAACTTTTGTTTTGCTCTACAGCATGTTTTTTTTAAATTAATATCTTTTTTCACATTTTATTGTCCCATGCTTTTGGGAAAAATGGTTTTGTTATTGTTTCTGACAGTGAGTTATAACATTTTGCATTTGGGTACAGGATTATCTGTGATGCTTTTCTGCTCTTATTTTTGTTTTTTTCCTCTGTCAGAGGGGTTAAGATGGGTGGAGCTGCATCGACAGCATGCAGGAGACTTGGAAAAAACATGGCTGTTCTGCTACTGAGGACCTTGACTGCCTTCACCCATGACTTTCTCCAGTGTACGTCTTCACTTATTTTTATATTTTAATTTAAAAAAAGCATTATATTAATTGTGCTAAAGTCCATATATGAAGAAATAATTAAACTTTATTCCAGGCACCAGAAAGAAACTGCATACCTTGTTATTTTCTTTTTTTATTTATAATTATCAGTTTATTTCTTCAGATAAAAGTCACTGAATGCTTAAATTTACACAAGTTTAATGACGACTAATAGTGACATATAGCAGACTCTGTTGTGACAAAGTTTAATGAAAACAAACTCAATAAAAACATAATTAAACTACATTCAAATGAAACTTTGCACCTGAGATCTCACTTTGGTGTTGATTCTCAGACTCTTGTCTTTTCAGGAACCAGTGATCGACGGGCCTTAAACTCTGTAATGGAAAATCCTGGTGAGTACCAAGTGACTCGTTGTGGTCTGTTAAGTGCAGTGGTAATGCTGTGGAGAAAGCTGTATATCCTCTCATCTCGCTGTGCATACACTGTGTTTATGGGGTTTGTCTAGTGTCTCAAATTTTTATGAGCCTCTCAAGATGAGAGCCACACATCCCCCAAACATGAGGACCTGAATGAGAATCATGCTTCCCTTCCCAGAGGTCAATTTTTTCAGGGTTTTCCCTGGTTTACATTTAGTAAATCTCTGTACTCTGAGTCAGTTAAGTATTGTGCTGGGATCCACTGTGATGCTTTTTTTTAAAACTTGGTTTGACTTGTAGGATATCATAATGAGTTGTTTCCATCTGCTGCTGTCAAACTCAAACCCTTCCTTTTCCAACCACCTGAGCAGCTTTGCAGGAAAAGGTGTTAATCTTGATTATGTACACTGGTGAATTTTGATTCCCAGTGTAATGCCACTTCCCTTCTGTAACCTAACCAAAAAATGGTCAGCATTTCCGTATGTGCCCTTGTTCTGTAAACTACAGAGACTTCCTGGAGCTACATGTATATCAGCCATTTACGTTCAGTTCCTGCCCCTTGAACACAGAAAAACATCAGCTGTGTGTCATGAAGGTGTTTAATATCACACCTTACTTAAACAAATAGGTTATTTATGGATTAGTAACATAGAAACTGATTCTTCTGATTTGTGACTTAAATCAGTGAACTTACGAATTGTTGACATCACTGACTACAGGGTTTGAAGCCTTCTGCTCGTCATGAAGATTCATTGACAGCAACCATTTCAAACCGCGCTGCTTATAATGAGAGATCAGAGTGGGATGAATCCACCAAGGTTGTTATTTATTGTTGCTCTCCCTCTTAGAAACATAACACAAGCCACAGTTGCTTATGCTTGGAAGATTAGCTTAGAGTTAAAAAATATATAGATGAGTGCATGTTATAGGTTTAGGTTGTATCTCAAATTTATGAAACCTCCATCTTCATGCATACAAAGCAGCTGGTTGTTTCACAAATTCTGTGCCGATCCAAGTCCCTGTGATGTTCTGAAGTGGAGATCTTGACATTCTACTCTAGTGGAGTCATGAGGAAAGACAACATGAGGAATTATGTTAAATGTGTCGTGGCTTATCAAAAATGATTAGCATACCTAACGCACTACAACGGGCATACTGGTTACGTTGATTGCTTGTTTGTTTTTCCAAGTTTATTTTTCCAGTCTCTGTGCTGAGTTTTTTAGGATTATAAAGATATTATCTGCTTTCTTTCCTGTCCTCCAAACATTTGATCCCTGTTGTCATGGTGACATTTCCCCTTACCAGGACAAGGCTATAAAATTTTATCCAAAAAGTCAGAACTTTTGCAGTGGTGAAACACAGGCATATGAATCAACAGAATCACAACAAAAACAAAATGTATTAATGCTGTATATACGACAAACGAGGACCTTGCATTACCCGATGTGGGTGAGAGCCCCCTTTACAGCATCTGTTGCTACAATAAATAGATTAATGGAGTTATTCAACAAGTTAGGGCTTTGTATTTGAATATAGTCCTTAGTCTAGTCTAGGAGTTTAGATTTAAAATTATAGACGCTTCTTGCCACAGTAATAACATCCTGTACATAAGATAACTAAACACATCTTAACTGGGGTTATTTGTTCACTTGAAACCAGCTAACAGAGCAAAAATGGAAGGTAAGTTTAAACTCACGGGCTTATTAATATAGACAGCTTAACAAAATCTATTTAAAGTATCCTTTATAATATAAAATTAGCATGTAAACATGTCCACAGGCAGAGAGAGAAACTGGAGCATGTGCAAAAACCCCACATCTTAGTGTGAATGGAGTGTGTTATGGGCTGTTTCCACTTGGTGCATCAGCCATTGCAACAGAGAATTGTGGCATCAATAAAACACCATAACTGCTTATATTTGCTTAAAGACTGGCAGAAATGTCTCTGTGTGACAGTCCCCACAAAGACAGAGAGATAACCATGTAGGTCAATCTTTCATTAGCACGTTATTACCAGTAGTTTGTTCTGGTTGTAGAGTCTTCAGCCATAGTGGGACACCCCCTGATTTTTCTGAGGGGACACTTTGCAGTTTAGGAAAATCAAAGCAACCTCTACAGCGCTGTCGTTTTTGGCACAACCCAGACCCACGTCACGTTAGATGCATTAGTAGATGTGTGTGCATATGTCGGTGCCTGACTCAGTCAGCCCGCCTGCTGAAGTCGCCTGGCCCAGTCGGTTATCCAGGTCAGGCCAACAGGTTCTGGGCTCGTGTCGATTGGCTCAGATCTCTCTGGAAGTCAGCCCGGTGTGGAGGCTGTATGTGGGGCACAGGGAGAGAAAAGGAACACACTAACTCTTCATCTTTAGAAATAGCAAGAGATGCAGCCATACACTCTAAGAACTGGTATATCCAGGCATAATGACACTGGTATATCCAGATATAATGATACTGGCATATCCAGACATAATGACACTGGTATATCCAGATATAATGACACTGGTATATCTGGACATAATGACACTGGTATATCCAGATATAATGACACTGGTATATCTGGACATAATGACACTGGTATATCTGGACATAATGACACTGGTGTATCCGGACATAATGACACTGGTGTATCCAGATATAATTACACTGGTATATCCAGGCATAATGACACTGGTATATCCAGATATAATGATACTGGCATATCCAGACATAATGACACTGGTATATCCAGATATAATGATACTGGCATATCCAGACATAATGACACTGGTATATCCAGATATAATGACACTGGTATATCCGGACATAATGACACTGGTATATCCGGACATAATGACACTGGTATATCCGGACATAATGACACTGGTGTATCCGGACATAATGACACTGGTGTATCCAGATATAATTACACTTGTATATCCAGGCATCATGACACTGGTGTATCCAGGCATGAGGATACTGGTGTATCCAGGCATAAGGATTCTGGTATGTCCAGACATAATGACACTGGTATATCCAGACATAATGACACTGGTATATCCGGACATAATGGCACTGGTATATCCATGACACTGGTATATCCAGATATAATGACACTGGTATATCCGGACATGATGACACTGGTATATCCAGACATAATGACACTGGTATATCCAGACATAATGACACTGGTATATCCAGATATAATGACACTGGTATATCCGGACATGATGACACTGGTATATCCAGACATAATGACACTGGTATATCCAGACATAATGACACTGGTGTATCCGGACATAATGGCACTGGTATATCCATGACACTGGTATATCCAGACATAATGACACTGGTATATCCAGATATAATGACACTGGTATATCCGGACATGATGACACTGGTATATCCAGACATGATGACACTGGTATATCCAGACATAATGACACTGGTATATCCAGATATAATTACACTGGTATATCCGGACATAATGGCACTGGTATATCCATGACACTGGTATATCCAGATATAATGACACTGGTATATCCGGACATGATGACACTGGTATATCCAGACATAATGACACTGGTATATCCAGACATAATGACACTGGTGTATCTGGACATAATGGCACTGGTATATCCATGACACTGGTATATCCAGACATAATGACACTGGTATATCCAGATATAATGACACTGGTATATCCGGACATGATGACACTGGTATATCCAGACATGATGACACTGGTATATCCAGACATAATGACACTGGCATATCCAGATATAATTACACTGGTATATCCGGACATAATGGCACTGGTATATCCATGACACTGGTATATCCAGATATAATGACACTGGTATATCCGGACATGATGACACTGGTATATCCAGACATAATGACACTGGTATATCCAGATATAATTACACTGGTATATCCGGACATAATGGCACTGGTATATCCATGACACTGGTATATCCAGACATAATGACACTGGTATATCCGTACATGATGACACTGGTATATCCGGACATGATGACACTGGTATATCCGTACATGATGACACTGGTATATCCGGACATGATGACACTGGTATATCCAGACATAATGACACTGGTATATCCAGATATAATGACACTGGTGTATCCAGGCATAATGACACAGCTTGGTGCACTGGACTCCTTTTGTGGCACAGTTGGACAAGGTTTCCGGAAGATGCACAAACATTCAAAGGAAGTGAAGCTCTAATTCAGGGGATCCAGTTCACATTTCTTTCTTTTTCTTGCCTGTTATCCTTCTTTGTTTTCAAGCCCCCAACATGAATGCTCTTGCTGATAAGTGTGTTTAAAAGTCATTTTAATACCTCCAAGTCTGTTGAAATTGTGATAAGAGGCCTAGAGAAGTGTGTAAAATGTCTGGAGAAGTGTTGCACAGCATGATAAACACCCTCTGCTGGTTCTGTGCAATAGCAGTCAAATATTAGCGTGCATACCAGATGCAGAAACAGAAGCTTATATTTGATTAACTCATCTTTCTATTATCTGAATTACTTGTCGACTTAACTCGCTGACATTCCTCCTCCGATAGTTTCAGCTTTATTCTGCTGGGATTCATGTCTGCTGCTCGAACTCGAGAGGAAGCAGCATCTTTACGCCACTCCAAGAATAAGTCACGTCTCCTTTCTTGAGTATCGTCTGCTCCGCATTGAGGGCAGTCACTGAAGTTTCTTCCGTTTCATCTATTCTGTCTGTCACACCCAGACTAATTAATGGTTTTTGCTTGTCAGGACTACATGCACATTCCTAAATTAAGAATGTGTCTGACCTATGTGCTGCTTTTTCTGCTCCAGGAACGCATACACATTGACTCTTTTGTGTTAGCAAAAAAAAAAAAACTGTTTTAGGGACATAATTTGTGGTTCAAGTGTGGCACCCCCCCCCCAATTTGGTTGATTTTTTTTTTCCTTTCACTCTTTTTCCTGATGTATAACATTCTCTACATTGCGCATTTATTACTGGGTGCACACATTGCACCACTTACTGCAGCACACACGTCAAATTGAAAACATAACTCGTCTTCTCCCAGGAATGGTAGGCATCCTTCAGTGAATGCTGACCTGTGCTGTGAGCCAAGGAAGGAGGGTCACTAAGTGAGGGGGAGAGGGAGTCCAGCTCCTGGAGGGAGGGAGGGAAGGTCTTAAGGAGATTGTGAGAGGGAGGGGACGGGGGGGAAGGACTGAAGTGAAAAGCATAGAAGTGCAGATGAGAGAAAGACTGAAAAAGAAGAAGAGATTTGAGAAACCAGGGAGCTTTTTTTTTTTTGAGGACGGAGGGCAGGAGGAGCTGCTGATTTGTCCGGTAAAGAATACACGTTCCTGGGTGCAGGACAGGTAAGAGGCCCCTTAGGGGCTGGACCATGGGACAGAGCCTTCGTGTGGAGATCACAGCTCAGGACCCGGTACAGCACAACAATGGCGGTGAGTTTCTGGGCTCACTTTAGCAAACGTTTATGCGCTTCATATAGTTCATTTTTCCTTCACCGACAACTTGCAAAGCTTCAAAGTTTCTTAAGCGTTTAAAAGACTTGAAACATTGGAGAGGGGAGACATGGAGCTTGTGTAATCAACTTTGCACAGTTTGCTGCCTCTCTTCCCTTCCTTCACTTTCACCACCGCAAGGAATGTTAAATCACTGAGATCACGTGGATGAATCTCAGCTATGTTTTTACACACTTGTGCACGTGCTGCACACTCATTTTCTCTTCTTTGAGACTGCATTGGAAAGTTGTTTGGTCTGTGAAAGTGGATCAGGATTATAATTTGTCATCATTTTGATTCCCACAACTTATTAAAGGTTACATTCGATGTCAACAAAACAAGCAGGAAATAAATAAGCTGCAAAGAAAAGTATATTTCTCATATGACACCATGTTCTAGTGACATTGGTTTAACATATTGTTATTGCTAAATGGTGAATGCTTCAGAGCACGCACCAGAAGCCGTCAGAGTGATTATAACCAGTGCATTTAATTAGGTAGATTAAATTTCATAATCTTGCCTGGTAAGGATAAGGGTTTTAATGAGGTTGGAGGTATTTCCCAACTGTTGGAAAGCTGTTTAAGCGGATGTCTTAGGCCTCTTATGCAGCAAGTCGACGTCAAAAACCAGCAGCTTTGAAAAGCCTCGCTGACACACCTCTGCAGATTGCCAGCATCTGGGCCAAAAGAATAAAAAACATTTAAACACACTGCAAACACCGCATCCAACTCCCAGCCAAGATGTATGAAGTATGCCTACACAACGGGGGGCGAGCTGCAGTTGAAAGGTCGATGTAATTGAGATTTATTGTGTCTGATACTCAGATATCTGGTGTTCAGTTTAAAGTAACATTTTCTAAAAATGCTTTCAGTAAAGATTTTAGCTTAAAATGTTGCAAAAACATAAATGATGGCACAAATAATTAGGTACACTGAACATCCAATCAGAGTGAACTCTCTGTCGGAGCTGAATGACTCAACACATTGAACTGGCAGATCATGGCTGTTTAATTCTGCTTTACACAAAAATATACAAGAGATGAATATTTATTGATGTTACAGAGGATCCCATATACTTGATGTATAAGAACACATAGGTAAGTGGTCAAGTTGACATTACTTGCAGAATTGTTAAATTCAAGGGTCATTTAATTGAGTGCTCGCATGAACGTGGCTCCCATGACCGAGCAAATCATGAGGTTAGAGGGAAATGTAGCCTCTTATGGAGATTGCTAAAGAACACAGGAGGTTTGGTTTCAGAAGGACATAGCTACGTCAGAGGAACGCTCACACAATAACACATCCCTGTTTCCTGACTGGTGTACCTTATCTTAGTAGGGCTTCTGATTACAGAGCAGGACCACAGGAATTCTGCTTGTGGCTGTGTTGTGAATGGGAGTATATTTTATTTAATCATTAGCTAGTTTTGCTGGTGTCAACATACTTTGTAGCTCTGCATTTCTCTGATCTCTGTGGTGGGTTGTGTTATTGAGTATGAGGGGAAGAGGTTGTCTTTGTTTCAGGGAGGAAACTGCACTCCACCCTGATTGTGTGACTGTGTTTCCAGTCGTCCCCCCCCCTCCTCAAAAAGAAAAAGGCTGTACTTTTTCTCTCTTTTGTAGTTTTGTTTTTTTTTTTTTTTTTTTTTCTCCTCGTACATTCACAGTAACGCTCAGCTGTAGTGCCACCACACAGACGACTTCTCACAAAACAACGATATGTCCGAGTTTGTTGTATCTGTGAAGAAGAATTATGAGCGGATCTGCAGCTTTTTGAATGTGATAATTGAGCGGTCTGTAGTCTTTTTTTTGTTTTTGTTTTTTTTTTCTTTTTTGGTGGAATTTCTTTGGATTGTTATTTTTTTTAATTTATTTTATTAAAGGATCTCAGATTGACACATTTTATAATCAGGCATCGCATGTCTTCTAAGGATCCGGTCAGTCATCTTCTTCAAATGGATGCCTGCTGCATGGGCTGAGTCCTCGGATTGTCATCTCTGCAGTGCTTTGCGTGGCACTGCCAGCTCTTATCCTGCTTCACTGGCTCAGCTGAGCCACTGTATCAGAGGCGTTTCTGACAGAACAGTCTGCTGTGTGGGAACCTCAGTTCTGGATTTAAGTGTTGCTTAATCTGGATGTTATGGCAGCTGGTCTGAATCCTCACCGTTCTATATCGCCAAGATAAGCAGGATTTCCATGGTGTGGACTTGTCCCTGGAACGTGGACTCCCCCTGCTTGAAGTCTGAAACTTGCTCATATCCACTTTTATTCTTTTCCTGTAATTTGACTGCAAGTTGAGCTTGGAGGGTTGCTGAATGCACCCTGCTTCTCCATGGCATGCTGTTTCAGATCTCACCGCTATGGAAGCTGGACTCTGAACACCCCTCTTCCAGGTAGATTTGTGTCTTGTATCAAAAAAAACAAAAAAAACAACTCATTTTATGAACTCGTATAAGGGAATTACTATTATTTTCACTATTGTTGTAATTTTTTATTTGTTTATCATTTCATCAATTGATTTATTTTATATTTAAAAGAGGCTTTTAATGAAACCCAAGCACCCTTTACAAAACAGAATATGTCTTTTAGTGGAGTATTATATCCTTTTGTTGTGAAGCTAGTCAGGCCTTTCGATGCCGTGTTAGTATTCAGTTCAAATTTTATCCCGCCAGCCGTTTGGCCTATCAGATCGCACCTCAGCTACACAAAATAGGTTTTACTTCTGTCAGCAGCTCATCCACCATCCTAAATGACCCAAAACAAATGACTGAAACTCTTCCAGCTGCAGTGGTTTTGCTAACGGCAGTTTGTGAGTGAAATAATTAGTTCATTTCTAGGAATAACACTGTTGTTCTGCTTCTATGTTCTTCATTGGCCTGCTGCAGCAAGCCACATCAGTAATTGTGTGAGAGCATATTGTTGTGGGAATCAGACTGCAAGTCACTGCTGACGCCAAGACATCCTGTGTGTGCCTGAGTCTGGATGTTTTAAATCGGACTCTGTTCTCTTTCCACTGGTAAATATTATGTCTGCTGAATACAGCAGCTGCAGCCTTTGCAGAGAGCTAATGTTTGAAACACTCGCCAACCTCAGCACTCTGTCAGTCAGCCTGCCAATCACATATCCAGGAATATGTGCAGAACACCGTTTAATGGAGTACTTCCAGCCTCAGTGACATCTCTTAATGATCAGCATTCTCTAAAAGGCTTTGCTTCCTGACTGTTAGCTGTGCATGTGTACCCTGACTGACAGCCCTTTTCTGCTACTTATGACTGCATCCATATGTGCTCCTTTCCTCAACACATGCAGCTGAAAGGCTGATAAGACACTAGTCTCCATCCAGCTGAGGAATGCGAGCACTTGACAGCGAGAAACCCTGGCTACATGCCAGCGCCAGACCTCTCCAGTTAACCATGACTATGTGGAGAAATCCACAAGCTCTCAGCATCAACCTGCCAAAGCACACTCAGTTCCTGAGACCTAACGGCTAAAGATTATACCAGTCTGAATGAGCCAGGTGTTTGTCATGAAATCAGCAGAGCTCAGTTGGAGTAGAAATCTGCAAAAAAAAAAAATGTATCAATGCTTGAAAACATTTTCATTTATTTTAAACTCCTTCTCTGTTTTATTTTAGATGATGAAACTGATCAGCACCACGGCACAATGGTGGGAGAGGGGGGAAGCACAGGGGACAGCACCCCTCCCCCAAAACGTAAAGGCAAATTTTCTACCCTTGGCAAGATCTTCAAACCCTGGAAGTGGAGGAAAAAGAAAAGCAGCGAGAAGTTCAAGGAAACATCTGAAGGTTTGTGCTGAGAATGCATTGTGTTTATGTCGCTTGCCGGCTTCAGCCTTTCACTCTATACTGGTCATATCAGTTGTATTCATCTGCATCAGAATGTCATGGTCACCGTTTCTGCCCAGTTGTTACTATCTACGATGGCTCTTCCGACATTTTCAGTTCTCACAAACAGTAAATAACCATAGATTAAAAGTAATAAAAAAAAAAAATGTAATGTAAACTTTCTTTTCTTTCTGGCAGAACTGGAGAGAAAGATGTCGACCAGACGTACTCGTCAGGAGCTTATCGAACAGGGGGTGCTGAAGGAGGTCTCTGACAACGGTAAGAAGGCTTCTGTGACCCATCTGATCTTTTTACACAGCAACGCTTGTTTCTGACAGCAGCTGCCCTGAGGGGATCTCACCCCGCATGCACAAGTTAAGGCATTAGAACATTACAGCGGCAGCATCATTCAGCAGGTGTCTGAGACATTTTTTCATACCTTATAAAAAAAAATTTTAAAAAAAGAGGATCATTGACTTTGTGTTTTTCATAGTAATGTAATATCTGTTTAATATTACATGCCACTCTCCAGAGCTGAGGGAAAGTGGAGCGAGTATTGCCCTGCAGCAAAATAGCTTAGAGAGGAGTGTGTGAAGGCTTACTGCTGGCCCCGCTGTTGCAGAAGCCCATTTATTAAACCTACAGCTGCTTCTTCATCACGCCAGCAAACACGGAATTGGTGCTTGAATTAAGGACGTGTTATCTTTTCATTTTCACTTTTGTAGCCTTTAAAATGTCAAAACATAAAATTCACCCATCACTTAATCAAATTGCAAATTTTATACAAGGATTATAAAAGGACTTTTTTGAGAAGGTGAAAGGGCACCTTCATGATGTGTTTAATTATTGATTGGTTGCATTGCATTTTGTACATTCATTCTTGTTCATTATATATCTTATGTGGTATCTTTTTTTAGATGCGTGTCAGATTTGTTGTGTATTCATATTGTGTTCAGATGGAGATGCACAAAATGTGAAACAATGCTATGTGAAGAATGGACACACACTGCCAGTTGGAGGAGGAGCAGGAGGAGTCATCAGCGGTGGCAGGAGTCCATGCGGCCAAGGCAAACTCCCCTCAGAGCTGGACTATAGGATGAACCCCTCCTGGCTTGCCCAACCAGACGACCGTAAGGGGCGCTCTCCATCTGATGGAGACCGCCGCGGAGCTTTGGGCTCCAGGGGCACGGCACTGCATGAAGATGGACGGAGAAGCGGAGGGATGGCGGCACGTGGACATGGGGAGGCCGAGTGGAAGTCTAACCTGGCCTGGCAGGGTCACATCCATGGCCAGATGGAGGAGGGCAGACGAGGGGGAAGGCTTCACCCGGAGGATGGCCATAAGAGGCCTGGGCTGCAGAAGGCCCCGTCAGAGGACGGCAGGAGGAGTCGGCCTGCAGAAGCAGACTGGAAGCCAACGCTCCCTCGACATGCATCTGCAGAGGAGGGAAGAGCCCGCAGAGGTGAGCTCCCCCTTTCCTTCTTGCCATCTGACATTCTCACAGTGACCCTGTCATCACTGCAAGAAATTCAAAGACAAAAAGCACATTTTCCAACTTGACCTCATTCAAGATCATGTTTGAGGATCGCAGGTTATTCTTCAGTCTGTTTTTTCTTTCCTCCTTTCTGTCATCTCTCAGCTTATGTGCTGTCCTCCCAGATATAGACAGGCTCCTGTTGGCTCCCAGGAGTCCTGCTCCATCTACGCTTCTTATTCAGGAACATGAGGGAATAGCTCGTCCTCTCTTCTCCTCTCCTAATTAATGTGTCACGATCACTAAACCCATTATTACCCCTCAATGCTCATGCCGTCAGCTCTGTGATAACAGTCAGGAGCTACGGTTGATCAATTTTCTTTTAAAAATATAGATAGAGAAATAATTAGTGTTGTTCTGAACTTCGGTTGTTCAGCTATAACTCGCTTATCACGGGACACACAGTTTAAATCCGTACTTGTGTCAGTCTAGTTGGGGGGGGGGGACCTATCAAGATAATAGGATGTATCATAGTGAATGCAGCAATGAACCGCCGTGAGAAAAGAGAGAAATCTTTATTTGTCTGAGATCCGATATTTTCCACTTTCTTTCACAAGGTTCTGTTCCACTCGTTCTTCCATCTCACCTTGTATTTTCCTTTTTTGTTTCTCTCTCAAATGGTACTCTCTCTCTCCCACTCTCTTTCTATCTTTATCACATCTCCTGCTTTCTGTCCTCCTTTTTCTCTCGCTCTCCCCTCTCTGTACTCTAGTCTCACTTCCTGCCTTTTCCTGAATTATTTCCTCTTTGTTTGCATGATGTCACAGTGATAAAAGTTCATCTGTAAATAAACAACCCTGAACTTCAGAGCTGCAACATTGAGGAATAGCGTGGGAGCCTCAACAGCAGCAGCATGAGGGCCGCCTGGGGGTGCAGCGTGGTGGGCAGAGGGACGTGGGTTTTTTGATGGTAATTTGCAGCCACCGATTCTGTTTATCTCTACAGCTGATCCTTAGATAATGCAATTCTCAAACAAGTGCTACCACAGAGTGCGATTCGAGTGGTGGAGCAGCAGAGAATGGCTCTCTGCTCAGTCTCTGAGCTGCAACATTAATGGCAACGCAGGAAGGTTTTTTATTAGGTAGTGCCAATTTGATGTCTTCATAATTAAAATAGTGGTAAATCTTGTATGTTTCTGCCCGTGGAGTTAATCATTTCAACTTCTTAAACAAAAAATAAAAAACAACAAACAGCAACTGAGTCTGATTGAATCCTCCAGGTCATCGTTTTTGCTGTCAAGGTTTTTCTGAAACCAGACTTTAAAAACAAGTCGTGTGCCCCATTTAAAACCACAGAAATGCAATTATCACAAGATAGCCCTACCTCACATTTAGATATCAATTATAGTCTATTTTTATCTAATTGGAAGCATAAATTGATCAAATAAATAAACTTCAAAGAATATATGAAATCTGCATTTCAATCCATAAACATATTAGGATGGTAACTGAAGTCACAAAGTGGTGTTTTCTCATTAAGATGGGTTTCTGTTGTTTATTTCCATTTAGAAGATATGAAGACAAGACAAAAAGGGAAAAGGATTCAATTGAAAAAAAGAAACTTCCACAAAAGAGTTTTTATGATTATTTATTTTTGCTAACAGACAGATTATGAT
>NC_136623.1:24779572-24937072 GCF_933228915.1 Telmatherina bonti
AGTGAGGGTTCGCCTCGAACAACATCCAACCACCCAACCAGCCAGTACTCCTCTCCATCAGCTGTGACATCCAAACCTGTTAGGTCCGTGTCTTCTGCAGGTGCCAACACTCAGCAATCTACAGCACCATCCCTGACCTCCACCTCTCAGACTGCCAAGCAGCCTCCTCTGCCTCCACCCAAACCTGTGAACCGAGGCAACGCAGCCATGCTGGGTAAGTGGTGCTGAGTAGATGGCAGAGAGGAACCCTCCTTCTGAGCAGCTGACACCAACAGTCATTATGAACACTCAGACGTTTGCATGTAGTTTTCCCACAGGACATGTGTACGAGTCAGTGCACGATCTGTGTTAAAGAAGTCTTGAGCATAAAAAACTGCACACACACACACACACACACATTCAGACATCCTGATAATGATGTTATCTGAACATCTTGAGTAGCTTCTCCCCAGCTAGTTACTTATTATGCCTGAACTACTTTAGCTGCAACATTTCCAGTATTTTACACTCTGAAGATTACAGGGACTCTGGTGGCTGTGGGCTGCTGCTTCAGTATAGGCGGTGTAGTGGTTCCTCTTGTTTACTGTGAGTTTGCTCACCAGGGATCTTTCTTTAAGTCCCACTTGAACATGGCTGTCGACTTCGACTCATTTTATCTCAACAGCACATCTGGTGACTTTTTTTTTTTTTTTTACCGTAGACTGAGCCTGTTAATGAAGTCAAAGCTTTATTTTCAAAGGCTGGCTGCTGTTTATTCATGATTAATCAAGAGACTTTTTTTACACTTCTTAGTAAATGATGTAGTAAGAGCTCTGGAGATGCTGGTGTTGAATTCTGTCACACTGGAATAGAGCCAGCTAGCGTTCATTGCCCCTTGCTTTTCAGCATCCTATTTAAGAAGAAGTGAAGAATGTGACCATCTTCTTTTCTAATAGACAGACGTCACTTGCACAGACTCATAACGACCAAAGAAGGTTAGAAAGTTTGGATGTCCATGAAAATAGCCAAAGAGATTCTTTTTCACTAGGAATTTTTGAACAACGCCACAGAGTTGTTGTGTGTTTGACTGTTCCAGTCAAAGACCTTTTGGAGGTTTTGTACCAGATGTTCCTTTATCAGAAAATGACAAATAAATTTTTCCCTTAGTCCACATCAAAAGAATAGAAACAGATTTTTAGTCTGCTGATATCAGAAAAAGCAATGACTACTTATGGAAGACAGTTGTAGGTTTCTGACATTCTCCACTGCAGCATGATTGACAGCTCGATCGAAAGCCTTGAAGGTTCTGATGACCTGGTTATTACCGCAGAAATAGGTGTATATATGTTTAGAAATATGAAATCGGACACATGGAGATTGTCGTTCATTGTCCGAAATACCAAAGAAGGATGTTTTAAATCCACTTGAAGACAGCCAGTGCCAGACCTATCTTGCTTTCCAGCTGACAAAATTGCAATTGAAGATGCTTAAAACAGCTTCTTTGGTAGGTTAGAATAACCTTTGTCAATCTAATCATTTTTTTTTCTTCAGGCTTCTTCAAATCCACTTCTGTGTCAGCCATTTGGCTGGAATATAAAAAAACAATCCATGTTTGATGGGAAAATACAGTGCAAATAAACTCTACTAACCAATTTTTGCAGTTATGAGCATGGACGAGTGAATCCATATAAAAAATAAGAAAAGAGGCGATCCACATCAAGGAGATGAATCAGTCTATGTCTGTGCCACCAGGCTAGAACAAAGAGTTTAGTTTAAAGAGGCTCTATTATTCAATTCAACTTTATTTATATAGCGTCAAATCACGGCAATGCCATCTCAAGACGCTTTACAGACAGAGGGGAAAACATAATGAAGGCCAATTCATAATAGCCTATATAAGGAAACCAACAGATTGAGTTGAGTCCAACTCAATCTCCCATCCTGAGCAAGCACACTGGCAACAGTGGGAAGGAAAAAAACTCCCTTTTAACAGGAAGGAAACCTCCGGCAGAACCCGGCTCAGGACAGGCAGCCATCTGCCTCTGCTGTGTGGGGGGAAGAGGACAGAAAGACAACAGACAACAGGAACTGCTACTCCCTGCCAGGGAGACCTGCTGAGTTTTCTGAGCTTTCTACAGTGTTATAGTGTTGAATACTCATCCGACATTTGAGCGGTGCCTTTTTTGAGCTTTCCAGCACTCTATACTTTGGTTTCCATGATGACAGAAACAATTGGTTTTACAGTGTTTTTTTGTACTTCGACATTATTGTGACGGCCCAGGGAAAAAGTCAGTGATTGGTCATCTTCTCCAAAAGAAAGCCACACCCACCTTCACTGCTCAGTATAACTACTAGCAGTTGACCAATCAGACGCAGCCTGCAGGCAGGCTAGAGGGCGGAGCTTTCTCTGTCCGCTTGTTTCTAGCAGAGGCTGATCTGAGAGGATCAATACAAAATGAATGAAGGGGTTTGTTAAAAACTTGTGATTATTTCTTGCCCTTCTGGACTTGCATATTAAAATAAATTAGACTGAAATGTGCATAATAGAGCCACTTTAACTTATACACTTTGGCTGAACAACTTCTACAGTACTTTAATTAAGCACTCCAAATGAAGGCCTCCATCTCCTCCCTGTTAGTCTCCGCCCTGCAGGGGGGAGAAAACGCTCAGCTTCCGCTCTACTGGTCCTGCTGGAAGCGCGAGTGCGACTATGATGTCTACCTATCCCTGCCTGTCTACCTGTGCCGGCGGGCTGGAGGCCTGCGCTCAGGTAAAAGGATGCACCCGGTTTCTCTTTAAGTCGGGTGTCTGGAATGCCCAATCCTTATGAGTCTGCATTCTTCATTGTGTCGCGTCCTCTCTCTAGCTGCCTACATATTTCCTTCCCCACTGCCTTCAACTTGTTGGTTGACCTTAAATGCTTTTTTTTTTTTTAGATGTGGTATATGAGAACCGCATGCGTATAATCAGCTGAAACTGAGCGCACTTTGTGTTTGAGAGGAAGCTTCTATGTGAGTGCAGTTGACTGTACATGAGAATGAGGAAGGGCTTTCAGTGCATTCCCGTTGTGGACTGCAATGCATCAATTTTTCTAACACTAATTCATTCAATTTCTATTCAAAGGAGGGTGGGTGGGTGGGAATGGATGTATGAATGAATAGGTGGGAAGATGGAGGAGAGAAGGGTTCTAAGATGAGGGTTTGAAATAATGTAGAGAGAAAATGTAATCCATTACTATGTAGTCAACTGCATGTTGTTACTCTGTCAGCCTTCTTCTCTTACTGTGCCTTCGCAGCACGGCTATGCTTTTAGCGTCATTGTTGCTTTCCAGCTGTTCTAAGGGTTATAAGGACCGTATAGCATATATAGAAATGTGCATGCAAATCAGTGGGAATTTTGCATCTGAGCTCTTTGTGTAGGAGCTTTACAAGGCTAATTATGTACGCTTTGATGACAGGTTTAGAATCTGGCTGTGAAGAGCATGTAGGCTGTATGCATTTCTTTGTCTCCGTGACCTGGGGCACAAGCTACACACTGCTCTGTTGGGGCAATGTGTGCATTTCTAACACAGCTATGTGATCCAACTCACTGTATGCGTGCAGTAATGCTCAGTCAGACATGTAATCCCAGCATTTGTTTGTGTGTATTCTGTCATGTTGGGTACATGTATGACTGATGCCTTTGCTTTCATGTCACAGTAGCAAATCGCATTTGTTGTTGAAGCACTTGCTGGCAGCTCACTCACATGCTTCAACTGCATTGGTTCTGCTTTGTTGGAACATATGGATTAGTTGTTTTTGCTTTTGCAGGTGACTTCACCCAAGCCTCTGGGGGTGCCAGTCTTGTTCCAACCAAGCCCTCTCCTCCCATGCCTCCCAAGAGGACCACTCCAGTCACCAAACGTAACACAGAGGACTCTCCTTCAAGCCACTCCATTATCCCCTCCCCTGTCTCTCTGGAGGAGCACAGCAGCCTCCCCGTAGGTTATCAGCTGCCCCCTCCTCCTGCCTCCCCACCCCTGCCAACTCACATACCACCCTCCCCACCCCGCCAACACATTCACACCCACCACCTTCACCATCAGCACTCCTACCCCCACCCGTTGCCCCAACCCATACCAATGCTGTTTGACCCACCAAGCCCAACAAATGAATCTCCACAGCGCCCAGCCCCCGTCCCATTGCACATCATGATCCAGCGAGCCCTGTCCAGTCCCGGCCCGGCTCAGCCACATCCAGACGGGTTGCAGCGCGCACACACTCTGCTTTTTGACACCCCTCCGGAGTATCAAGGAGATCGAGGTCGCCCTCTGCCTGTCAGCATCCAGCCTCTCAAACTGTGAGTTGCTATATTAAAGAAAAAACAGATGAAAAAAGTAAAACAAGACTTTTAAAAATATAACACCACATGTTGGTGTGAGGATGAAAAAACAGTTTACTGACAAACAGGGAAATTGGGGAAATATTTAGCCGTTCTCTTGTTGTGCCAACGAGTGGCTTCTGGGTTTGCACGAACCTAAATGAATCTTCAGTAAATCTCACTCCAGTCTTAGATGCCTGTTTTATGGAACATTCCTCATGGCTTCACAAATGTACTGTAAGGTTTTGTTATTTTACATTTTTATCAATTTTTTTTTAAATAAAACAAGTTAGTCTGATTTGAATAAAAAATGTTTTAAATTTGTTTGACCTTAAAGATGCACTACAGAACTTTTGCTACTTTGCCGGTGATGAACCACTATCTTGCTTACTAACTGTAAGCTCTTTCTGGCCAGCTAAAAACAGTCTTATCTTGATTGTTGCTCTGTCCATTTCTTTTCTTCTGGTAATGTCATTTTCTAAATGGCCGGTGCCTTTATATCTGTTAGTTACCGTACAGGATGAAAAAGTAGTATAGTGCGGTTTCTCTGCCTGCTTAGTAGCGACGATTCCAGAAATGTGCTTGACAGATGTCACTGTGCTGTCACGCAAGTTCAGAACGCAGTTTTAAGGTTGAAAAGTTACGTTCTGCCCCTTTTAAAGCTTTTTCAGCATGTTTATGTCCACGTTTATCCTTTCTCCTAGATCTGAAGATGACTACTCGGAGGTGGAAGATGATGAGGAAGAGGAGGAATACGATGGGGAGATCCCCCAGCCAGAGCTGGAGCCCCGGAGTCGCCGGTGTCTGGTCGGCGATGCTGTTTGTGTCATCCCAGGGGGGAATAGCAGTGATGAAGAGGAGGACGAGGAAGATGATGATGATGATGAGGAGGAAGAGCATGGTGTGCATGGAGAGGACAGTGATTCAGATGGTCCCGTTCTTCATAAAGATGAGGACTCAGATGAAGAAGATGAGCCCCCACCAAGTAAGCAAAACTACTTCAATAGAAGTTTAAACATGTTTTGGTGGATTTTCTGAGCTGTGAAGCTTCTTCACAGCTCAGAGCTTCTCTTTCGCCTCACCTTTCGTCCAGGTGCCCTGGCCAACAGGGTGAAGAGGAAGGACACCCTGGCTCTGAAGCTGAGCAGCCGCCCCTGTGCCCCTGACAGGGACAGATTCACACAGGATAGGAGCAGCAGAGATGATCAGCCTCCAGGACAGACAGGCCTTACCTGGCAGAGCAGGGAGCAGTGGGAAGCCATTCGCACACAGATCGGCACTGCGCTCACACGGTAACGGCAGTTTGCCTTATTCCTTGTTTTTTGTTTCTGTTAAACTGATAATAGTGAAAAAAAAAAGTTTTTTTTGCTTTGATCTTTGTCCTACTTTTCGCCTACCTGACAAAGAGATGAAACTGAATAAAAATAGTGACATTTTTTTCTTCTTTCTCTCTCCACTTCAGGCGACTTAGCCAGAGACCCACTGCGGAGGAACTCGAGCAAAGAAACATCCTTCAGCGTCAGTGTTAACTCTTTTTCTCCCATTTCTTTTAAGTGGAATATCTTAAAGTATTGATAAATACATAAATACAGTCCTAACTGGTTTGGACTAAGGGCATGTTCACATCACCCTTTTTTATTTGAATCCAAGTCCAGCAGATTATCCTTATGTGAATGCACCCTAACTTGTGTCAGGGTTTGCACTCCACACTCTTGTTTGTGTTTTTTATGCGAATTATGTCTTTGTATTTAAACAAAAGCTTCAGCCAGATGCAATAACAACTAAAATATGCACCTGAAAAGATCATTTGAAATTGTTATTTGCAATGTCTAATTTTAGAAATTGCCTCATTCTCTGCCTGTTCTGCACATCAAACCAAGCTTTCTTATTGAAGTCTAATTTAAGCCCTGTCGTTCTTTCCCCGTCTTTGTTCTTTCTTCAGCCAAAAACCAGGCTGATAGACAAGCAGAGGTTCGAGAGATCAAGCGGCGGCTGACCAGAAAGGTGAAGCAGCACGTCAACTGCAGACATCCAAGAGTTTTATCTTGTATTTGCCAGATATTAAACCAAAATAAAAATGTAAAACTGTTTGTTTGTAGTTGAGTCAAAGACCCACAGTTGCAGAACTACAGGCGAGAAAAATCTTACGATTCCACGAGTATGTGGAGGTCACGGACGCCCAAGACTATGACAGAAGGGCAGACAAGCCGTGGACCAAGCTGACTCCAGCTGACAAGGTATTCAGTTCAGTTTCAGCATCATAGCAAAGCTACCAATATTAGTTTATGTGAAAAAGCCTCCCAACATGTAATGTTTGGCATCTCTCCTTGGAAGCTGACGTTTAACAGCGAGTTTTGTTTCAATCAGGCTGCCATCAGAAAGGAGCTCAATGATTATAAGAGCACTGAAATGGAAGTCCATGAAGAAAGCAGAATTTACACAAGGTATACTTTTAATCTGTCAAATCTTAATTTTATAATCCCTCAGATTATACTCAGTTTTAGTTTGTTAAAAAAAAAAAAAAAAAATTCTTCACATCTCCTTTTTGGATTTGACAATGATGCAGGATATTCTACTAAGAGACATTTCTATTAACTCCCACGTAGCTGTGTCAGTGTTTATTTCCAGTAAATTGTTTAATTTTAACTGTGTGAGACTCTAAAACGTAAGATATCCCCTATTAAAGAAAAAAGTTTCAAGTTTGTGTTGTCACAGATGTACTTCCTGTCAGTGACCTCACAATAAAAAACATTTGTTTCTCCTCAACTTAAAGAAAATTTGTGTATTTAAAGGTAACATATACCTTTAAGACCCAGACTGGATTTTTAGGGTTAATGAAACCTTTTTTTGTTTTCTTTAGGTTTCATCGGCCTTAGCTTCCACGCTCGGATAATGAAGCACTTACATAATCTGTGAAAAGAAGCTGCTCTGTATGCAGACAGATGGCCCTTCTACGTTTCCAGAATGTGCTGTACTGTCTTATCAGGGAAAGCTTGGAACGGACTCGGAACATGCTTGTCGCTTGCCCTCCATCGCCTTCTCACTACATTGCTTTTGCTGAAATGAGGTGGTGGTGGGAGAGGACCAGATGCAGTATTTCTCCCAGACGACAGGGGGACCCACGTGCCAATGAAGTGGAGATGTGGCAGCGTACCTACAGCACAGGACTCGCTCTGACTGTAGTGTGGTACCCCTCAGGAACTCTGATCTAGTTACAACCTTTAACGCGGCCTCATTCTGTGTTGCCTTTTTTTCCTCGTTACTGTATATGAAAACACTAACTCATCTTGTTAATGGATTAGCATACAATAAAACTGATAATAATGATGAACTATAATACACAGTAATAATAGATAATAGAGAAACTGCTGAATCAATTGTGGACTGGAGAGTGAAGACTGGGATACTCTGTTTTAGGACGGGACATCTCTGGGATATTGTGTTTTTTATATTGTGTACAAAATGATATACTTTAGGATGAGACTGGGAAAGATCTAATGACAAAATATTCTGTAATGCACAAGATATTTTATAATGTAATTTTGATCACATGAGTAGTGACAGCTTTTATTTGAGCCTTTTTCGTTTGGCTTTGCCTGTGTTTGTGGTTGTGATGTGAGATGGTCACTTAAGCATCAAGCTAGTTACAGAGGAGGATGCAGGTCCGGAGCCTGTTGGTGTTTTCACATGTGCCAACATAAAGTAATGCTTAAAGCATCCTAGGATACCAATTCCTGCATGAGCCAACACAAAATCCGGTGCCACTGGATCCGGAGGATCTTTCTTCATTTATACTTTGTTTTTTCATTTTTCTTTTTTTTTTTTAATGAGTTTTTGTACTTCCCTTTAAAAGATTGAACGTGCAATGCAGTCTGTAGCCATTTTGGATAAGGTCATGCTGATAGTTTCTATTCTATGAAATACATGTGAGTTGATTTGAGTGTAGATCAGGGATTAATTAAAAAAAAAAAAAATCAGAAAATGTATAAACGGTCAACAGGGAGTCATTTTGGCTAAAGCCTTTTGAAACTGCAGGAGTGTTTATCTTGTTTTGTCTGGCTAGTAGCTTACAGGGTTCTCCATGCTGTATACAGGTTCATATAGGTTTAATTGATGCTTCTGTATATCTTGTCTTCCTTTCATTTAAAAAAAAAAAAAGAATTTAAATATAAAGGTATTATAAGTTGCTATTTTTTTAAGTACAAAATATTAGTTTATGATTAAATGCTACAAGAATGGGAATATGAAAGTGTACGTTTTCTGTAAAACTAAGTTTGTTTTTAATTGAATGTGTAATTATATATGCTGACAGTTTTCTTTTTAATTGTAAATAGTCACTTCTGCGTCTAATTAAAAATCCTATAATTCCTTGAAACTCTTGTCAAGTTAAGCTTCACCTGACTTTTGCCCCCCTAATTATTAATACAGCCGTCCAGTTGTTTTCAGATTGTGATGAGTTTGGGAATATTTATAGTGAATCCACAGCAACACCTTGTGGCAGGTAAGGTTTTTGTCACGTTGTGAAGATACATCCATGAATGTTATATTCGTTTTAAGTTCAGTAGTTTTTAAAAACCTTGCTATTAACATAATGCAGTACATTCCCTAGATTAAAAACATTTTTTTTCTCAAAGTACAGCAAGATCATATCGATATTTGACTGATGCTTCAAGGTAAGGGAACTGCATTATAACTGAAATGAAGACTACATAAGTTATTATGATTAAACAAACTACACTAAAATACAAGTTGATGAAAGTGAGATAAACTGAATATAAACTAAAAGTAATCAAATACCATTAAGATTGGTGTATGGCACAAAAATAAGTTCAGAGATTTTTTACCCGCTAAATTATTGTCTGTTTTATATCAATATAAATGTATATAATTTTTATTTTAACATCCATAGTAACAATTTATAATTGATGGAAAATGTGCAATATAGGTACAGTGATATTGTTAATGTCGAGCTTGACACAATTAAACTCGATTAATCTTTATTGGACAAATACAAGTAAAGGCAATTGCTTTCAGCATTCGCACACCAGCTTATCTGTATTTAGAAATTGAAATTAAAAACAAAGGTTTTATTATATTATATTTTTATTATTATTATTTTATTAACATATTTATTTTACGTCAGGAATAAACTTTTAAGAAGAGGAAAATAAATCGGAGGGTGTACTGTGTCTTTAAGTGGGCGGGACTTCCGCGGCTTCCAAAGAACGCGATGTCTCGCGTGAGCTACGCGCCTGGAAACCGGGAATACAACGTGCACGTTCACCTCTACGCAAAGTGCATATTTCTACTAAAACAGGTTAGTAAAAATGTTTGCCAGTTAACTGTTTTGGTTTGTAAAACATATATCAAGATGCACAACCACAAATTTACTGATATGAGTGAAGGTTTATTAACGTAATTGGAAAACGCCGTCCATTCATTCCTCAGTGTAACGCTAACAGAGCTAGCACAGCTAGCTAGCGACAGCTATAGAACAGAAACTTCTTTTCCATACTGATTTATGCCAGCAAGCTTAACTAATTCTCTTGTAAAACCTGTATTTTGGTATCATGCTTTAATAGTAACTACTTTTGTTGTAGTTATTTGGTATGAAGCTTTAATTTTGTACACAATTTGTACACAAATTGTACACAATTTATTGTGCAACGCCAAATGTTCGCCAGGACACATGGTTAAAGCTTGTAGCTGAGATCACTGAGCATGAATTAGAAATGTCTATTCATGCTTTTAATTTAAGGAGCTTACAAAACTCCTCACACGTGTCCATGTGTTTACCCAATGTTTATAATACACTTTTTGTTTGTGACAAAGCTAATCTCGGCTACTGTGGCACACTTGCTCACTTTGCACATTGGTTTATTGTAGGGATCACAGCTGTCTGCAGTAAAAACAACCTGATACTGAGCCAGCCTCTGACACCATCCTCTAGCAGCTGTCCAACCCCTTCAGCTTCTGATTAATGTTACCAAGGAACTAAAGACTTATTGTTCCTCTGGCTAGATCTGTCTGTAGTACTGTCCTCAACTTGTTTTACAGTAGGCACGTGGGACTGTTGTGATTGAAGGTATTATTTAACCTTTAATCAGACCATGTTAGATTGTTAAATGTTGAACACATTTAATATTTAATAGGTGTAACAGAATTATTATTATTATTATTATTATTATTATTATTATTATTAATAATAATAATAATAATAATAATAATAATAAATTAGTCTGTGAGGTGATTCACTTTGTTTAACATAATCCCTTATCAAAATGACTGTTTATCAGCCGTTCTTTACCAAAGACTGAAAGTGTTGCTGCCATGCCTGCTAAAAAGACCGCCACCAAGAGAAAATCGGCAGCTGCTTCGGAGAACGTTGAAGACCCTAAGAAATTTAAAGGTAAAACATTAAATTGGGTTGACAGCAGAGTGGTTTTGCATATAAATTGCTAACTATGCTGAAAAATCACAACTATCTTTAAGCTTTTGTTGTTTCTTCTGTGTCTCTAACAAGAAAAATAGCAAATAAGATCACAAAGAAAACAGATTTATTTGGACATCATCATTACTACTGAATACTAAATTGTACTTGTGTGTCTGTGTGTGGGTATGTAACAGTTTCACACAGGAGTCATTGCAAGGAGGCAGGCCAGGTCCTGGTTTTAGGCCAGGGGGATGTTGGACAGTTGGGTTTAGGAGAGGACATCACTGAGAGGAAGAAGCCAGCTCTCCTGTCTCTACCAGAGAAGATCTTGCAGGTGGTAGCTGGGGGGATGCATACTGTATGTCTCAGTGAAACTGGTAACGTAAGTATATGTGTCCTATTTCTATTTAGTAGAAAAATTGAATTGAGAAATATGTCACACCTAAAGTACATACACCATTTTGGTCCCTTTTTTTTCTTTTAGGTCTATACATTTGGCTGTAATGATGAAGGGGCGCTTGGTCGAGACACGAAAGAGGAGGGTTCTGAAATGGTTCCGGGAAAAGTGACACTGAACGAAAAGGTGGTCCAGGTGTCTGCAGGAGACAGTCACACTGCTGCTCTCACAGAGGACGGATCAGTGTATATCTGGGGCTCCTTCAGGGTTGGTGAACTGCTGTTTTTATAAAAAAAAAACATTGAATATTTTTGTAAATGTGAATTTTGTGTGTATATGTTTATGTTTAATCTTCCAGCCACTGATTTGTGGGGAAGCCATGACTGTGTAGTATTTACCATGTACATCAGACAGTGAAGTGAACAGAAGTGTAAAGTCAATTTCCTCTCTTTATCAGATTACCAAAAAAATAAATAAATCCTAAAGAATTTTGTCTCCCGTCACGTCTGCATGCATACAGCTTTAGTGAAAGCTTTAAATTGTGCAAATATTTCAAACTACAGATATCTCTCATGTTGTTTTGCCATTAACACGTCATAAGTGATGTCAATGACCACCTTGTTAAGAGAAATGTGGTGGGTGGGAACAGTTGGAAATGCTGCTATAAAGTCATGAAGAAACTGCAAGTGAGACACATTAAATCTGTTTTATTTATTTTGTTCAGGTGCAGGAAAAGAATAACTTCTACAGCTAGTTATTGTAGGTAAAACCATGGACTAGCAGTAACAATGAAAATCGTTGGTAGTAATGATACAGTCTTAGATTCCTTTGAAAAACTGATCATGTGTTAAATTAATACATGACAGCTGTAAAACCTGGTTCATGACTGAGGTTTGTGCTTATTTTCCTCTCTCTGAACTGCTAAATAAAGTCCTGGATTTGAGCTGCTTTTGACCTTATTTCTAATTTTTTTCTCTATGGCAAGAAACATGAAAAGTCTTGAAATTTGAATGCCTTTTCTGCAGAGTTCTGTAATATTACTGTATTATGACTTTTACTTGTATGCTATTTTTTTTTTTTTTTTGTATGCCACGTCACCTTATTTTCATAGCCTGCTTCTTTTGTTTGTTGCGTTCTGATGTGTGCATTATTTATCTCCATTTATATGTGTTTTCTTTAAGTCAGTTAACTCTGAAAATACCATACCTTGTTTTTTTTTGTGTGTTTTCAGGATAACAATGGCGTTATTGGTCTTCTAGAGCCCATGAAAACATGTCCTTTTCCAGTTAAAGCCCAAATTTCAGAGCCTGTTGTGAAAATTGCATCAGGTACACATTGGTTTGTCTCAAAATTCCACATTTTGTTTGTACACAATATAAATGAACTTTTGTGTTTCTGTTTCATTTTCATGGCTCTTTCAATAGGTAACGACCACTTAGTGTTGTTGACACTGGACGGAAACCTTTACACATCAGGTTCTGCCGAACAAGGGCAGCTGGGAAGAGTTCCTGAGCATTTTTCGAACAGAGGAGGCAGAAAAGGTCTTGGTAGGTAACATCTATTCCTTTTTGTTGGAAAGAATTAAAATCTGTGATTTCTAACAGTAAATCTAATCCATGTTAAGTACTTTTAAAGCTTTTTCATTCATGCTGTTTGTGTGTTTTTATTCTTTCTTTTTTAATTCCTAGCACGACTACTGGTACCACAGATGGTGAAACAAAAAGGAAAAGTTCACTTCACTGATGTATTTTGTGGAGCATACTTTACCTTTGCTGTGACAAAAGAAGGATATGTGTATGGATTTGGCCTCTCAAATTATCACCAACTGGGTGAGTGTCACAGTGTTTGTCAGTGCTGTGCATTCAGCTGCATCCGGCAGCTCATTTTCAGTCTTATTACATCAGACACGTCAAGTGATTGTGTGTGAACTAACAATTATTTATTTTCTCATATTATCTCTCCAGGCACTAAAAGCACCAACATGTGTTTTGTCCCAGTAAAATTAACATGCTTCAAGAACTCGACCACTGCCTGGGTGGATTTTTCTGGAGGGCAACATCACACACTCTGCTTGGATGCTGAAGGTAAGCAAGACTACATTTGTTGCAAATTTACTGGTTAGGATCATTACTTCACTTTTGTAGCATGCATAAGGAAAGACAGCTGAACTTTTCCCACTCAAGTCAACTTGTGAGGCCTTAACAGAGTCTCTGCCCGTCTTCTGTTAGGACAGGTATATAGCCTGGGCAGAGCAGAGTATGGCCGCCTTGGCTTGGGCCAAGGTGCTGAGGAGAAGAGTGAACCCACATGTGTTGTGGGAGTGGAACCGGCTAAAGGAGTGACATGCGGCGCTTCTGTCAGCTACGCAGTTACCAGAGAAGGTGAGAAACAAAGCAGACACCGCAGTGAATGAAGCAAGCAGCTACTCAGTCTTGTATTACTTGCTTGTAAGACAGTAGAGCGCTAAAAACCCCTTGTACATGATAACTGGGTCTCGTGTTTTTTTTAAAAAGGTGTTTTCTGATCAACAATTTCTGTGGTTTAGCTGCAGAAATTGCCATTGTGTTAGCAATTGGAGAAAAGCAGCATGTTCAACAATTGTAACTTTTTTTTTTTTTTTAAAGAAAGGATGTTGCTTGCTCTTATCATTTTCAAGTTTAAATAAAAAAGCCCATTTACTGAGTTACATGACATCAGAGAAAATTATGGTCACAGAACTGAACTATGTTCTTGTTGGGGTATGAGTGTGTGTGAACGGGTGAATGTGTCTTGTAATGGAAAAGTGTTATATAAGTACAAGTCCATTTAATACACAGTAAAATAAATACATTTTCTACATTTTATTTAAAGGCCAAATAAAGACTTCACGTGAAAAAAATTAAGACTTTTTGTCCTAATTTTTTCTTGGTTCAGGTTTTATAGGGTTAAACTGTGAGCACAATTCCCAACGGCCTGTTTGGAGCAAAGCAGGCAATGATCATCTTATTATTAGCATTACTGGAGTCAAACGTGATGATAGCAACATTATGCTGTGGGGATGTTTTGCTGCTGCTAGAGCTGGTAGACTGGGCAGAATAGAAGGAAAAACCAGAGCAGTCAATGCAAATCTTTATCAGAGTGCAAGCTGCATGTGAAGAAAGTTTACATTTCAGCAAGAGGATTCAAGGCAAAGATAACACAGAAGCATCTTTTAAAAAATCAGCCCAGGAATGATTCAAGCAGGGTCTGGATATTACATTAATAGACTTTTCTAGAGAGAACTGTGGTCGGCTTCTCCTCTCACCTAAGCTTTAATGTTTAAACAACTTCCAACAATCCTTCTTCTTTTGTGCTTAATTGTGTTACTACTTTGTTCAAAGTAGTAACACAGGGGGATTGGATCGAAGCCATGACTCAATGCAATCAGTTGGTTTCTATTATAAGATATGTATGAATTGGCTCAAAATGATGTGTATGTTGATTTGTGTATGTAAAGTGCCCTGTGACAACATTGTTGTGAAGTGGCACTATACAAATAAAGTTGAATTGAAAAATTGAATTCAAAGTTGTTTTTGCCTTGCAAAACAAAATAGTGTATCTTTACTTTTACTGATTTATCTGTTAGGAGTAACCCTTTGTATTCATGCCCGTTCTTTGTCCTCATTCCAGGATGTGTGTATGCATGGGGCATGGGAACCAACCTGCAGCTTGGCACAGGAGAGGAAGATGATGAGTGGAGCCCTGTGAAGATGACCGGTAAACAGCTGGAGAATCGTGAAGTACTGATGGCCTCCAGTGGAGGGCAGCACACAGTCTTGTTGGTCAAAGACAAGCAGGAGAGCTGATGTTCTCAGACAGGGTGATGCTGCGTGTTTTGATCTTATTCAAGGTGGAACCTTGGTCAGGATGCTTAAGTCTGGTGAGAGCGTTAGTCTATAAGAATCTTCCTGTGCTGAGCCGAGGAAGTGTGAGATGTTTGGGGCGGAGGGGAAAGGTGAGGTTTTAGCCTCTTTTATTGGAAGTCCTGTTCTTAACTTTGGGGGAAATGTTCATGGAAGTTTTTGGTAGATCATGACAAATGAAAGAGTATTTTTTTAAATCTAGTTTTTGGATGTTCTTTTGAAATTCAAAAAGTCATTTGTATGGCTGTGTGATGAATGTTTCGATTGTATTGTGACTGTGCATGTACATAATAGAAATATGAATGCAAGCTGTTTAGAAATGTTCCTGAACAACTCTTTTAAATCTTTTGTTAAAGCAATAATTAAAAATTAATTTGGTTCACACAACACATTCAGACCCTCTCAGTTTCACACGTGCATCTACTGTTGATTTTATTCAGTGCACACCCAGTTGTCGTGACTATTTGGACACATCATACTGTATCGTACGTTTGTTGCCTTTCCTGTCTGAAATTAAATTTTTTAATTTTAAGTCTGTGTTTTTTTACAATGTAGTTAATGTACATGATAACATTTGTACACCAGATATTGGGAAAAACAATCCCAACCAATATTAGTGAACTACTTCTAGATTACGGTACTTTGTCATTATCCAACAACGTTCAATAAAATTAGAGGACACTGTCAGGATACAAACTTGTGCCTATCTAATCTATCTAAATATACATAGCATGCACTGTTAAAGATTGATCTTTCTGAGTGCAGGAGAGAGGAGCTGCTTCTGTGTTGTTTTTCTATGTTGGTGTTTATAGTCCATTTTAAGTCCTCTGTGATTTAAGTGCAGAAAGTCTGTGGCTCGTCACTTTCCACCTACCTGCCAGTGATGTGCAGTTTCATTCAGTATGAGGTTATTTTCTCTATCCCCCATTGCCCTTCCTCCCAGTAAGCACACTCAAATGAAGCTCTCAGATATAATCCTTGAACTTCTGACCCGTGAAAAATCATTTGGCATATGGGGTATTTTTGTCCTTTTTAAGAAAACATTTAAAAAAAATTATGGATATTTACTATTTAGTGCCATTTGAAATGTCAAAATACTTCGTGTAATCTTTTGCTTCTGGTGTCCACTAAGGGCCAGAATACAAGAATGGGATTTTTTTTTTTTTTTTTTTTTTTTTGACAGCAAAGCTTTTACCACAAAGTGAAGCTAAATGTCCCAGAAACTATCAAATATGTCATACTGGGCTCTTAATCCATGAAGAGGTAATAAACATGTTTGAATTCTATTGTGCCATAAAAGTAATTTTAACGCAAGAATGTTTTTTAACTATTATGAGATTCATATTTTTAAGAAATTTATCAATCTGGTGCTTTTGAGTGTTCTATGCTCACATGGACGCGCTCGTAATGGTCAAAATTAGAGCAAAGTGAAGGAAGCATTCAACACAAAGGTGATGTGCACATTTTCCAGCTCAAAATTAAATCTTCCATCAACATCAGAGTTGTTTGTAAAGTAGATGCGTTGATGTAAACCGATAAAACCAGGTGTAAGTACTTTTATTTCCTAATTTAAAATGTAGTTCCACAGTTAAACAGGCATGCACACCCTTGTAATTAATTTCTTGTCTGAGCTCTGGTTCTTCCTGTTTTTTTTGTTTTTTTTATCAGTGGTCCTTCTGCATATACAGCTAGACTAAGCTTGAAGCCACTTTTGCCTAACTGAATTGATTGGACATGATTAAGAAGACATTTGTGTCTCCACGCAGTTGATGGGATATGTCGTAGTGGAAATGGTATTTAAAAAATACATGTGCACCTCTGTGTCAACAGGTCTGGAGGAGGACTGGGGATATATATATATAAGTGCATTTGTTGTCTCCGGGTACTTTAGCTTCCTCCCATCAGCCAAAGACATGCATGTTAGGTTAATTGGTTACTCTAAAAAAAAATTGTCTCTCTGAGTGATTGTGAGCGTGGATGGTTGTTAGTCTCTGTGTTGGCCCTGTAAGGGATTGATGACCTGTCCATGGTGTACCCTGCCTCTTGCCCAATCATTACTGGGATAGGTTCCAACTTCCCCCCAACCCTTAATCAGAACAAGCAGATATAAAAAAGGATGGATATCACAATGAGAAACTGGGTTTGGCTGTAGCTTAGGTGGAAGAGCAGTCGTTTCCCAGTTGGAAGGTTGGTGGATTGATTCCAGGTTTCCCCTGACTACATGCCAAGTGTCCTTCGGCGACACACTGAATGCTGCATTGCCTCTGCTGTGCTTGTTGGGGTATGAGTGTGTGTGAACAGGTGAATGTGTCTTGTAATGGAAAAGTGTTATATAAGTACTAGTCCATTTAATACACAGTAAAATAAATACATTTTCTACATTTTATTTAAAGGCCAAATAAAGACTTCACGTGAAAAAAATTAAGACTTTTTGTCCTAATTTTTTCTTGGTTCAGGTTTTATAGGGTTAAACTGTGAGCACAATTCCCAACGGCCTGTTTGGAGCAAAGCAGGCAATGATCATCTTATTATTAGCATTACTGGAGTCAAACGTGATGATAGCAACATTATGCTGTGGGGATGTTTTGCTGCTGCTAGAGCTGGTAGACTGGGCAGAATAGAAGGAAAAACCAGAGCAGTCAATGCAAATCTTTATCAGAGTGCAAGCTGCATGTGAAGAAAGTTTACATTTCAGCAAGAGGATTCAAGGCAAAGATAACACAGAAGCATCTTTTAAAAAATCAGCCCAGGAATGATTCAAGCAGGGTCTGGATATTACATTAATAGACTTTTCTAGAGAGAACTGTGGTCGGTTGTGCTGTATGCCACTCCCTATCAAACTTTACTGCCCAGAAACAAGGTGAGAAACTTGAGTGTGAAGTAGGTATTTATCCAGTAAAGAAATATATTTCAGATGAATATTTTCAATAACCTTGCAAAATGTTCCAAAAGCTTTAATGTTAACGTAGAATAAAGCCCATGTCACTGTTTAAAAGGAGCATTATCTCCAGATTTATAACTGTCACGTCAAGCCTTTGACACAAATGCAAATTTTCCAGCTTGAATGCTCCGGAGTTGCTTCTTAGTTGCTTTATGTCTATTATGGATGCAAACAAGGCATTCTGTACACACTCAGCTGCAAATTTAAATGGGTAGAGTCACTCAAGGATGCAAATAATGTGCATCAAAGCTCCAAGCTTTTGTTGTCTGCTTCTGGGGGATGGCACTCGGCTTATTGTGTCTTCCTTTCATCTGACCAAATGGACTAAGGATGAAATGTTGGTCCTGAGTCCTTGTGGTAAAAGGGCTTCAACATCCTCAAGTATTGTCCTTAAGTAGATAACTGATGTGAGTAAAACCCTTTACCTAATTTGTTAAAAAAAAAAAAAAAAAAGGAAAAAAAACTGTTCAGGGAGGAATGAAAAATACATGTTTATGATCTAATTTTAGGAAATGAAATGTCTTTTATAATACATTGTTTTAATGTGAAGTGTGTTCAAAAGAGCTGCGGTTTTCTCTCGACTGAAATGAAGTCTACATTGTTTTTTTTAAGAGATTTTTATATTATTCTTCAGAAATATCAGAAGTCTTTTCGGTTTTCTCTGCTTGTGTAAAAGGGGACATTTTTTTCCCGGAAGCCTTCAACACTTCTTTACAGGACCTTTAAGTAAAACAGATGAATTCTTGCTAAATAAGATTTCAAGTGTGCAGATATAGAGACGGATGTTGGCTGTGAGCTTAAACAGGTGTCAATAAACTATGCTTTTACCAGGCATCTACATGCTGGCGCATTCAAGGTCTAATAACACTTGAAAACCTCGTACGGTCCCGACACAATGAGAAGCATTTGCACGGAGATGCAGCTATGACATCGGGTAATAAGCTCCTTTGACTTACAGGAAGAAACGCAGGATCTGTCTGTCTGGGTTCCAGTCATCGTGTGTTAAGACTAATCACAGAGGAGAGGAGGAAGTTGGTGACACCTGCACTGCTGCACATTCACTCGAAGAACAGATGGACAAGTTAATCACAGTCACAGAACTGCTCCATCATGTATGTTTGCTGTGTTCTTTCTATGCGCTGCACATATGGAACGGGCTCTAAACAGGATACACTTGTGTTAAAAATAGTTTTCACACGTGTATCTTTTAGCTCTGCTTAGAACTGCTTTTATAATTAACTTGTCATTCGAAGTTGCACTGAGTACAGTTTCTTTTGTACATTTCAATCAAGAAATCCAACATCTTCATCATTTGCATCATTTGGAGAGCTTTTGTCCCATTAAATGGTCTGCCAAAGTGGGAGTCTGTTGAATATGGAGCAGCAGGCCGGCTTCATCCAAATTATTCTCTTCCTATTCAGCTCCTCATTCATGCACTCATACAGTTTACACCTTTTGGATGAAATTTGTACACATCTATGTACAACATACAAAGATGTTGAGAGGTGGATACAAATCAAATGCAGACTTGCACACATCGTGTCACCCCAAAACCACTTCAAAAAATATTTTCCTTTTCTCCCACTGCTTTCAAGAAATAAAAACTGTGTGTGATTGTATGAGAAAACCAACCCACGCTTCCTTTTCATCGTATACGTAGGTTGAAACACACTTGACAGGACAGTGACAGCTTTCATTTTGCAGGTGAAAATAAACATGTCGTATGGACCCACATACAGAAATTGCGTGTTGTATGTTCGAAATCCTGATTGATGAGTTGCCTTTATTAGAAACGCCTTGAAAAAAAAATATATATACAAACTGTTCAAAGTATGTAAGTATATCTTTCACTCGTCTTTCTCCACAAAAAAAATAACAGTTATGGTTTATAAGCACAGCGAAGCTCTTGCTGTTGCTGATCCATACCATTTTGTTGCCATGAGCAACCATTCTGTTGTCTTTGAGAAAATGCTCCATTATTTGAAAACGCATTTCTGTTAGCAAGTACACAGGAAAGCATGTAATGTGTTCTCAAATGTACACTGCTCAACAGAGGTTGAGCACTTCTCCTGATGTGAACCACACATGTGAACCAGAGAGTTTGAATCAAAGGCAACTGGACTTCTGAAAACATTTCGCCTCTCATCCAATAGGCTCCTTCAGTTCTTAAGCAACTGGGGAGGATTTGATGGGAAGAAACCTTCTGAATGAGTGGTGAAACTTTTTTAAAGAACAAAAATAAGTGCATCTGTATGAATGCATGTACAGGCAAGTTGCATATATGTTTACATGTGTATATATATAGATATTTATATCTATATATATATATATATATATATATATATATATAGAGAGAGAGAGAGAGAGAGAGATGAATGTGTGTATTTACACGTGTACATTAGCTATATGAGCCTGTTGTCGTTTATATTAGGTATAATCACAATAGTATTGATTTACCTGCTTTGTACTTGCTGCTGCAACAGTTTTGGTCCCTTTGGAGACAAATAAAGTTTTTTTTATTAAATTGAATTGAGTTTATTTTGTATTTACCTTCAGTTCAAACTGTTAGCATCACCATGGCCTTGATGACTGAGAATCTACACCAACAGAATACTGTGAAAGAAGCTGGTGCTGCTGTGTGTGACTCATGCTCTTGACAGACGTTGAAAATCAGCCGTTGTGTGATAATAAATTACAGAGTTCTGTGTTGATGACCCAAATCCTGTCTAAATGCTGCTGCTTAAACTTTAAGTAGGGTTGGGGTGTACTGCAGACACCCCAACTCAGGATTTTTCTGCCCTGATTCTGAAGGAATACCCTATGGTTACATCTGACACCATTTTAACCTGTGCTGTTTTTTACTACAGTAGGCAAAGCTCAAGATACGTATCCTTAAGATGCTCATATTAACAGCAGTGTCATAAATACAACAATATTCTTTTAGCCTTTTATGTGAATGTGGGGGTGAAGTGAAATGGCGCATTTAACATAACTTGTGTAATTTGTGAGATTTGTCATAAGATTACGTTGAACACTACAGCAATTCTGAAATGGCAAAGGAAGCTTTTGCAGCAAGTTTAGGGATGACATTTTATTCCAGAAGAAGGTAGATATTTACTCAACTGCATCTGAAAAGTTTTAGGACTGTTAACTTTCGCAGATGTAGCAGCTGTCGCTGGCAGTATTGTAGATACAGACGTATGTAGATATGACTCTCAGCTTGTACAAACAAACAATAAGATGCACTGACTTGTAACTGAGTGTCCTCTTTCATGCCACCTTGCCACAGATTGGACACATATCTGATCCCAGATCACTAATGCAGGGAAGCAAAATCAGCATATCTTATTAAGAAACTGGAATTGACAATCTGTTTCGGTATCCGAACAGCCCAGAAAAAGCCCAGAAAGACTTAATATGAGTCACATCAACTGAAAAATTGGATTGAAAATCGGAAGAATTCAGTCTGTTGATGAGATGTGAGCACACAATGACCATCCATGCAACTCAGCCCCTTATTGCCTCTTCCACAGATAGATAGATATACACAGACGGTGTTTCTCTTTTTTTTTTTATTTTTTTTTTATTTTTTTTTTTTTATTTCTTACTTATTAATACCACCAGAGTCGTAGAGCACACAGTCTATGACAGCCTAGAGCGATAGTAAAGGCTGAGTAGGCAGTGGTCATCTGCCTGGCACGTTAAGAATAATATGAGGTTTGACTAAAAAAAGCAGCATAGAAGTACCAATTATGTATTTTAACTTATCCATTTTAGAAATGATTTCAGAAGTATAAGCCTGGGGAATATCTTCTTCTTTCCACAAAGATCAAGTTTAGCCCTCACTGAAAACAAATCAGTCATTTTTATATGGTGTGTTATTACTGCTGGCAGATGGCACCCATATGTGACTTCTGTCTCAGTTCTTTGGCAACAAAAATCTGCTTCACAGCTTTATGTTCAGGAAAGGTCTGATCTTTCCTTTGGTGAGCATCTGTCACACAAAACTCTAAGCCAATACCAGAATTTTTCCATAATGATCATCTCCCTGGTGGTGCAGACTGTATTAGTCTTGGTTGATATGGCATTGACTCAGAACTGACAGGCTGTGTAGTGTTATCTGAAATTAGATATGTAGAAAACCTGGTTTACATTATACCACTGTATCCACTGTTATCTTATATTGTTTTTTATGTTTTGAGAATTTGATCACTGCAATATTGTGCCTCTATAATGCTTCCATACAACCTCTTCTGTTCTCATTTGCCATTTTCGATTTGAACAAATGAGAATCAGAAGACAAGAGGGCTTAATTATCTGTTACATCCTGCAGATGATCAAATTAAAGAAAAGATAAGTTTCAAATAAAACAACAAAGCTTCCTGGAGCTGGAAAAGTAGTGTTAAAGTTGACTCAGAAATTAAAGCACTGCATTTCAATAAAAACATGTAGAAAGACAGCTTAATTTAGAAAGGTCAGCATACTATTAAATCCTGCCAGGAGCATGCTAATTACATATTTTTAATTAGTTGCATTGCCCTTTGCACAGTGCACAGACAGTTTGTCTATTATGATGTGTTTGAATATTATGATGTATTTTGCAAGGATCTCTCATTGATCTTTATGAGTTTAAGGAACCTACAGTGCATCATAAGTAACATCACACATCTGTAAATGTATTGAGGTAGTCAGTATAATCATTCTCCATTACAAACTCTGGATAATAGATATTGGCTCTATCTCTTGTCAAATCCAAAATGTTGTTTTTCAAATAGTTGAAGAGAAATGGTGCAAAACCAACAAAGCAAAACTGAAAACTGGCAAGTAAAAGCAGATACATTATCTGACATCACAGAAATATATGTTGAATGCAGTGCATTACAGGCTCCAAAGGTTACAGTAGATGATACCATCAGAAGAGCATTTCTCCGATTACCTAAAGATAACCATTAATCCCAAGTAACTAAATGGTCTCCAGTGCCCAATGATTTCAGCAAAACAATCTTCTTCATCACTGGCTTGCCAAAGTGAGCTCTGTGAGCATGACATTTTACTTATCTTTCCTCTAAAACACACATTACATCTCTGGTTGGCAGTTTTAACTGTATATTCACCAGAATCAGATGGCCTGCATGTTCATTTTCAAAATGCCATTAAAATAAGGAGCGTCTACTGAAGAGGGATTATTCACTCAGTTTTTGAGAACTAAATCCGTTTTGATTTAGACAGAATAGCTCTCATCCTAATCAATTGATTTACATAGTTGTAGATGAATGAAGTTGAGATCCTGATGAGTTAAATGTTTCCATCTAATCAAATTCCCTCCCACACCATCATTCATTCAGAGCAGGGAATGACAAGTGTGAAGCATCAAAGAAACTGAATGATATATCACTTGAATATTTAACCCATCAACTATAATGAGAAAACAAAGCTTGAAAATTTTCTGAAAAATCTCCCACAGGTTTAATGTTATACAGCATACACCTTCCATCCACCCATGCATCCATCCATCCGGATGGATGGGTGGATCCAAACACATACTGCATTATTCTACTCTGGTGGCATGCCAGCGCCAGTAACATGCAGGTGAATGCTGACTCCAACCAACAGTTGGTGTCATTTTAGGAAGACAGTTCAGTTCAGTTTTTAATCATACTTTTTTTTATTTTTCACAATAAATATACAAATATGATTAAGGATTCAAGTGCAGTTTACAGTATTTGCACAACTTCTATACAATCTGGTGAAAAAAAATCCCAATATTATCTCTGACATACTTAACTCCATGGTTTCATTTATTTACATTTATTCACCTCTTTTATATTCATTCCTGTGGCTGTGGTTCTCTTTCCTTTAGGGAACTCGGCTCTTGTCAACACCAATCTGGTTAGCAGTCAATACGTAATCCTAGCAACTGATAACACATGGAACTCTCAGGCAGTGACAGCATGAGTAATAAATATTACATAAAACTATACACAGACTTAAACCTGACATTGTTCTTCAACAATATGCTAAAGTAAAAGCACAATGTAAGACTTGAGCTATTTTACAGGGCTGAGGCAGTTGTGTTTTCAAAAGACAAAAACTGTTATTACATTTGTACAATATGTTATAATACATGTAAAACACATTTTAAAGATCAGGCAACTTTTGCCTCCACAAAGCAGTTCACATCGAGAAACAAGCTCAACACAAACTGTATAAGGCATTCAGGTTCATATTTACACCTGATCTCACAACACAATGTATAATAGCTACATACTTTGGTAAATGGCGCCAAGCGCATCAGTTTCACAATGATGGTTCAAAATGGTAAAATTATTACATTTTTATGCTCCAAAATACCAACGTTTACCTCATAAGATCAAAACTCAACTAAATTTTACATCATTTGCTAACTGTAAAATAACTACATACTGCATTAATGAGGATCACAAAAATGTTATTACACATTGAAAACATGTACAAAAATACTTGTGAGGCAGTGGGAGGGCATGGAGGTTACATTGCAGACTGTCAGGCCAGAAAACTGAGATCAAGGCTCATTCCATATAATATTGTTCATCCAGGATTTTTGACTGTGATCATTTGTTATCTGTAGTGGTTGGTTAAAGTTAAGGTTTAATAACAAAACAGATTTTTAAAAAAAAACTAAGCACAAACACAGTGGAAAACAGTATCATGTTGTCTGTAGGCTGCCCTTTACAAAACAACAAGAAAAATAAACTTCGACATCACACACTGACTGCACCTGTATCATTAAAATAGTACATTTGTACAAAAGTTACTTATATATACATGTATATATGTATACATATATAATATATTTTCATAAAGTTGAAAACATTGTTGGTACTGTTATACTGTTTGACAACTTATCGCTAACTCATTGCAACTGCAGCTTAGTGGGACAGCAGCAATATGGCACAAAGTAACAAGATAAATGACAATATTACTAACTACATATACAGAACCATATTACTTTTACAGCTGAAACACTATGTACAGTATGTTTTTATCCAAACAAAACTACATTGCTGCAGTGGAGAAATCTAAAGCATACATTTTACTGGTTACTCAAATATAAAAAATAAAATAAACAAATAAATAAAAATACAGTTTTGACAGGGTCCCAAAAGTCCTCCTGCAGTCCAGCAGTCATCAAGAGAAAATTGTCCATTAGCTTCAATATGTGTGGGAAGGTTCCAGCTGCTTGCTACTGCATTTGATCCAAGTCATTTACCTCGTCATGCCTTGAAATAGCAATGCCATATTTCCCCTTCAGCTGCTGGCTTTACTGAATATTTTGATTGTGCACGAACAGAGCGGGGTGACTGCTGCAGGAGAGGAAAAATTGTGTCAGCTGAGCACAGCTGAAAAGTCATCGCGGCTTGCACATAAAGGCAGCATTTCCGTTTGTCTGGATTCACATCCCGTTTTACAATCACAAGAACAGGCATGAAGCTGAATATTTCCAGTGAATGGAAATGTAATGAAAATATAGTCCCAACATTCACATGTTTAGCTTTTAATCATATGTTTAGAATATTTCAGTATGTACAATGCAAAGAGTATAGCTCAGCGGCAGCTGAACAAGCTACTGAGAAGATAGAGACGAAAGAAAGAAAGAAATGATGAGGAAAAGTGCAGTTGTAGGAAGGAGAATTAAGGTAGAAATAAATTTAAATGTGCAAAAAACTATAATGAAAACAGTTTATGGCAGAAGAGTATTTTGTACAATCTGTACAGCTATAACAGCAGATTCTGTGTGCTTAACAAATACATAAAGATACGACTGCATCATTCTTTTAAATTATTTTATCAGCGATAGGTGTCCAGAAAAATCCCCTCTAAATGAAAACACTGCTTGTAGAATGCGTCACTGGGAGCCAAAATCTTCATCACACCAAACTTATAAGGTGATCACTCATCAATGCTGCAGGCCAAAAGACTTCTGTCATCTTTAATGTCGAGGACGTCAGATCGACAGCTTTGAAAACTGTCACCTTTTATCAGTAAAAGGCTCCCACAATTTTTTGGATTAGAAAGTGATGTCAGAAGTTGTTTTGCCATTAAATTAACTCGTCATGTGTGACATTTAGCTTTAAAACAGGGCATTAGTATCTTCAGCGTCATCTTCCCTGCAGCTCATCTGTGTGAAAGCCATTATTGCTTGTTTTTGTCAGAGAGGACACCACAACATCTGCTTGAAAGCAGTCTTACCGTTGGTTGATCGATTGATTCAGCTGCTGGCCATAAAAAAGACACCTTGGTGGCATCATGTGAGGTTTTGCCTGACAGTTTGACTGTTAAGGGGCTGTGTAACACAGGAGACTCCAGATGACTCACCACTTCTATTTGAATGTGTAAAGCAACAAGCCCGTTAAAGCTGGGGATGAGCCATTGAAGATTTTTGGTCAAAGACACTGATCTGAGTCATTGAAGATAATTGCAAACTACAGATTAATCAAAACATATGAATAAATAAAATAATGCTTTAAAGTAAGCAAATAGAATCAAAAGGTACTTGTTCCATTTTGATTTAAGGACAGTGTTTTGTACCATGATTTTATTGTCTGAAACATGCTACTTTGTTGCTGTTTCTTCATTATCGCTGTGATCATTTAAAATAATGCCTGACCAAGAACCCAATTCGATCATTAAAACTGTATCAGGACATTCTTTGCTAAAACGGAAAAATTACTGAACAAATTACACTGAAGTAGAGCAAAAACAACTGATATAAACATTAATTTTCTGATACACTTGGCTCATTCAAATCTTCTCATTATGTGACTTTATGTGCGCCTCACAAATATATGTATATTTTTTATTACGTTAAGTGATAAGCAGAACAAAGAAGAGTCGTTTTATAAACCTACAACACACTGCAAGTCAAAAGTCTTCGCCTGTGGACTCCTGCGGTACAGAATTGTGTGACACCATCAGTCTGAGGTTCATTCTAGGATGTTTCCACCTCTGGATGATCAATGCTTCATCAGGCAGTCACTCCCTGCGCTGCTGCCGGCACACAAACAGATGCAGGCTCCTTTGCACTGTTGCGTGCTCTGGAGAAGCTGCTCTGCTCTGAACGGGCGCGATAGGGCAGGCAGAAATCCCTGAAGCACCTCTTGAAGTTTTCATCCAAAAAGGCGTACAGCACAGGGTTCAGACTACTGTTAATGTAACCCAGAGCAATGCACAGATGCCAGCTCGCCATCACTAACAGGTTCTTGTGGTCAATATTCACCATGGTCTTGACGATGATGAAGATGTGAATTGGGGTCCAGCAGAAGACAAAAGCTGCAACCACCACCAGGACCATGCGGGTGATCCGCCGCAGGTTCCTGTCTTTCTCTTTGGAGCCCGAAAGGAGACGGACACTTTTCAGACGGAGGATCATCAGACCGTAGCAGACTGTGATGATGAGGACGGGCACCACGAAGGCAAAGATGAAAACGCAGATCTTTGTGACTGTGTCCCAGTACCATTCTGGATTAGGAAAACTTAGTATGCAGGCAGTGTTTCCTGAGGGGTTAAAGCATTCAGAGTTGTAACAGGAATCCATTGCAGAAGCTACGCCAATTACCCAGCACAAATTCATGGTTTAATTATCACCTGAATCAACCCTTTCCAGTGAAATACAAAAAGACATTGAATTTTTAGACAATAATAGTAATATACTTTCTTTCTGTAGCAGTTGTATTCACCCACCTTTATCTGTCACCTTGGTAACAGCCATGATCGTCACCGGCACTCCGACAGCAGACGAGAGCATCCAGATGCAAATGTTGATGAGCTTTGCTTTGGCAGGGGTGCGGAAGTCCAGGGCCTTCACAGGATGACAAACAGCGATGTAGCGGTCCACGCTCATCATGGTGAGTGTGAAGATGCTGGTAAACATGTTGTAGTAGTCGATGGCGATAACCACTTTACACAACAGCTCGCCAAAGGGCCATGTGTTCATCAAGTACTTGGCACTCTGGAAGGGGAGGGTGCTGGTGGCCAGAGCATCGGCCAGAGCCAGGTTGAAGATGTAGATGTTGGTGGCTGTCTTCATCTTGGTGTACCTGGTTGCAAGCAGAGCAATGAGCATTTTGAAAGATTCTAAATCACAGTTTAAGAAAAAGCGCAGCTGCTGGAAAATATTGAATTTTTCTCAGCGTCTGCATGCTACTGTGCCAAAAAGAGAAGAGCTTGTGTTGCTTTGTCTCCTGGTGACCTACAGCCAGTTAATGTCCTTTAAAAACACATTTTAGATGTGAAGTCATGGATGGCAGAGAATTCTATGCATATTTAAATCTGAAGTTTTAAATATCAGTCCCGAAGACAAGAAACAGATCACCTTTCCAAAATGTAAACATTTTGAACCATCTCAGTGTCAAAAATCTGGTTGTCCTTTTTGATTTTGTTTCCAAAGTCGAAACCAAAACTTATTGTGAGGCTTCGTTCCAAAAATGCATCCCTCGGCTGTGAAGGAGTCTTCCAGAGAACATCAGGGCTGCAGAGACTGTGGATGCTTTATAACAGTGTTTTTCAACCACGGCGCCGTGGCACACTAGTGTGCCGTGAGAGATCATCAGGTGTGCCACAAGAAAATATCCAATTTCACCTAATTTGTCTAAAAAGCAACTCTGTGTTCATCTAAACAGGCCCAGGATTGTCTGAGAAAGGTCATAAAATTCTTTTGTTGATCTAATTTCTATTCAAGACACTTTGACAAGATGTACGTCATATTGTTTATATTGTTTGGTTTTTTTGGGGAAAAAAAAGCCGTTTTGGTTTGTGGTGTGCCCTGTGATTTTGTCAGTGAAAAGAGTATCTTGGCTCGACAAAGGTTGAAAAAAACACTGCTTTATAAACCGGCTGAATATTTAGCAGAATTTTTATTTAATTTTGTTTTAGTCTTTTTTATTTTATTTCCTTCATTTGGTAATCAGTTTATTATTACATTTTTCATCATTTCATCGTATACTTTTTATTTCAAATTCCATCTATTTATGTGGCTCTCTGTTTTTACTGCCTTGTTTACCCAAGTACATTGTTTTTAATAACTCCTTTATTTATATTTTATGCCTGTTACTTTTATTTGATCTAACTGTCTCTAACTCCAGTGTTTTTCTTGTGGGGATCCTTCGTTCTTGAGGCTGAGCCTGCTCCATCTGTCCATCTGCAGGGTAGTTGCTGTGGTGGTCACCCTTGTCCGAGTGGCTCAGGGTCCTGCACTACAGCCTGCTGTGGTGTGGATCCAGGACTGCCCTGATCTGGGTGGTTCCCTCTGTAGTAATGAGTACATGTACACACGTGCATTTTGTGTGTGTGTGTGTGCATATGTTCATTAGTGCATGTGCAAGTGAGAGCGATTGTGATGTGTGTTCTATAGTTGTTAGTTCATGTCCTTGCATGTGTGAAGATTTGTGGTTTTAATGTGCCAATTTTTTATATAAAGCACTTTGTGCTACTTTTTTTTTTTTAATAAGAGCTTCATAAATAAAATTAATTTTGTTTAGTGTGTTTTAGTAACAGTTTCAAATATGTTTTAAGGACGCAATCCAGTAAAGTTTAATCGAATTGTTTCGAGCTGTAAAAGTAATGATGTGCTATTTCCTGTCAAACAGTGCTGAACTAATCATAATAAAAGATATTTATCAGCATCATTGCTGCCATGGCTATGCACTAAATGCTTAACAGCCTCTGTACTTCCCAAATGAGCCTATAAGCCTCCATTAAACCTCATTTCTCAGTAATGAGCTCATTTCCACTGCAACGTTCAACCAAACTCCCTCTTATTCTGAATATTTTTCTCTAATTTACCTGACTTAAGTTTGCCCAAATACCAAATGAATAGCTGAGGGATTGTTAAAAGATGGATGACAACATGACAGCAGCGAATCACAGTGAGTTACATTGTATTCCTGAACACTTTTGCTGCCAGATTAAACAAAAATAGGCTGTGAAGCAATGCAACGGGACAAAAGAGCATCCTACTTTTCATCTTACAAGCTCAATAAAATGTTTATTACATTGTACGACATATGTGGCTCTTACTCTGAATGTTACTAACAAAGAGTTCATATGAATTTCATTACAATTAAAGCTCAAAAATTTTGAAAGGTAAGTTTATCTGTATAACGCATTTCATGTTCAAACAGGTCATTTGGGGTGGTGCATGATCGATGCTGAAGGCTGAGCCATCACATCACATCATCGATTACATGATGACTACTTGCATCAATGAATAAAAGAAATAATAAAAGAAATCTTAAGGTCTGCAGACATTATTTTCGGTTCAGCACTTTTACCCTATAAAAGCAGATCATCACATGGAGTAACTGGTGCTGTGAAGTCATTTCGGTGGTTCAACTGTGGCTCACAGGATCCTCCCTCTCCTCCCTGGTGTGTGTAGGAGGTGTGTGTTTGTGGTGGGAGGAGGTGGCTCTCAGATAAACTCAAATGTGAGCAATGACAAGAGACCACCGCATACAAAGTCATAAGTAATTTGACACAATGGCATTAACAGGAACAATTCTTATTTTTTTCAAGGAAATTCTTAAAAAGACCAACTTAGCCAATCGTTCCCTTGACTGGGATTTCTGTCAGACATGGGTTGTGTGTGTCTGTGTGTGTGGCTTTTAATTAATCATCATGTAACCAAACACAAATTAAATATCCAATCAATAATTTTGCTTTCTGACAGTCTTTTTTTTCCCTCTATCTTCTTTTTTTGCTAAATGGTGAGACTTGGCATGATTCTTACCTGAGCACCCCGTACATTACAAGCACGTTTCCCAGTAGTCCCACCACACAAATGAGAGAGTACAGAGCCGTGATGCATATGGCGATGATGAGCCCAGTGGTGTTTCTGGCTGGAACCCCGCTGGTTTCGTTGCTTCTTGAAAGGACAATCAGCACCTCATCTGAGGACGTAACATTGGATGGAGTCATGGAGAACGAGAAGCGCTCGGTTAGGTCGTCTTGGGGAACAGTGGGGAACTCCATCGCAACAGTTCAGGTGTGGTTTAAACGCACAGAGAACGCAAAGACATCCAAGGCAGGAGGTCTGAAGCGCACGCAAACTATACGTCAAATTACTGATGCGGCACCCAGAGGATGTTTGAGCTCTTCTGTCTTGGTTGCTCGCCCCGTACGCGTTCCTGCGCGCGCATATTTTGCGCGCTCCCTTTGTCTAAAGCGCATTGGTTCACGAGACGCTTTGCTGAAATGAAGAGTGTGTTTTCAACCAAGCTAAAAAAAAAAAAAAAACCTTTTTATTATTGTTTTTGTTAAAATGCTTCTATTAACAGATTTATTCTTTTTTAATTACCAATATTACGCGTATAATGTTCTAGTCTTCAATGTGTTTTAATATTGTGGGCTTGTATTCTATCTATCTATCTATCTATCTATCTATCTATCTATCTATCTATCTATCTATCTATCTATCTATCTATCTGTCTGTCTGTCTGTCTATCTATCTGTCTATCTGCGTTTAAACACAAAATGTGTGAGAAGTTACCAAACGCTCTTCAGATGTGAGCTCTGAGTGGCAGGAAAGGTTCCCATGGTGATATCAGTGCAAGACTGTAAACTCACTTAGTCCCAAACTGCTGTTTAAAGAAAACTGCTGTTATAAACACAAAAGAGTTTGTAAGATCTTTTTTTTCTGCTCACATTGCTGTTTGTATGGAATGATGACATATAATGTGGACAGTCCAATCAGGACTTTTATAAGTACAGTCCTTTTGTTTGGCTCAAATGTTATTTTTTCCCCTCATTTTGTAAATCAGAAACCTTTATGGCTTAGGTATCATATCAGATACACTAAACTGTCCAGTTTAATCCCTACCTGATAGTTATTCTTACATTTTATTCAATATCATTGCCATGATTTGATGTAATTCTCCATTATGTTTTGGGATGTAATGACAAAACAATTTAATCATGGCCCTGCATTGGACTGGCGATCTGTCCAGGGTGCACCCTGTCTCTCGCCCAAAGATTGCTGGGATAGGCTCTAGATTCCTCACGACCCTTAGTCGGACTAAGCGTTTTGGATAATGAGTGAATGAATGAATGAATGAATGAATGAATGAATTTAATCATGACTTTATCTGCTATATAAATGAAATTGTTCCAAGAATGTACTTCAAATATTCAGAAAGTATTATTATACAGGTCTAATACTACTATTTATAGCAGCATTACATAATGGTAATTTCATGGGAATTAACGATTAGATGTAGACTATTTGTGATTTGTTTTTCTCCGATTGTTGTGTCTCCTGTAACCACATTAGCTTCTGCATGTAATAATGTTCCATCACATCCATTTGATTCTCTTCTCCCCAAAGAGCTGCCAGTCTTTCCACCTGTCACGCAGAAGCTCGTCAAACAAATAAGCCTATCAATATTTTTCACTGTTGCAGCTCAACAGCCCATTTAGACATGTCTTTATTGAGTAATTTCTCTTAACGCTATCGCTATTTAAGGCTCTTACATTCTTCTTACAACCTGGGGCTTGTGTTAGAGAAGGTTCATCAGAGGGCCGGCTGTCCTTACCAAGCAGTCAACCTCTTGGAATGACCTCACTAAACCACAGGAGTGATGCAATTATCTGCTAATTATGCTCATTAAATATTTAAGATGGTTTTGATGAGTTATTCCATCACTCAAGTGTCTGCAACAAATCAGTTGTTGGCTAATGCCGAGTCCATTTCACAGATCCTGTTGAATCTTCTATTTAATTCAGTCCCTTGTCCTGAATACACACAAATGCATACAGGAGAGGAGAAATCCCCTTTTAGCAGGAAGAAACGTCCAAAACAAAACAACTCAGGAAGGCAATCTGGCTCAACAGATGTGAGTTGGGAGAGGACAAGCATTATAACTCAAGGCCAGGGATTCCAAGTTAGAAAAAATAAGAAATAGAAGTTGATGGTTTTAGATGAAGTTATTCTTCGAAGCTTTGGAGCTCAGCAGAACAGAAATAGTCTAAATATCTGTGAGGTTTTACGGATGCTTCTGAGCTGTCATACTTGATAGATCAACACTAAAAACAATGATTCTGCTCATCATATATCCAACAATAAAGCTCGCAAGGTCATCACAACTAAGAGTTGAAGAAATGTGTGGTTTAACAGAGCTAAAACATGGTTACCCCTGCTACAGTGCTGACAACAGTGAGAACAGATCCGACTTGGAGCAAAAGCTCTGGCACGTTCCTCTTCACTGTGATAACCACAGCATGTGGGTTTCTGTCCAAACAGATTGTTGCTCAGTGAGTGAAAAGTAAAAATAAATAGATGTAATGAGTTATTAGTTGTTCTCTCATGCATAGATTAAAACACGTTTAAACACACATATCATTGACACATCTAAACACTCTCACAAAGTCAGTAACCTAAAGTATTATAGAGTTTCTGGGTTGCCAAATCTAATCTTTAAATTGTCCAACTCTTTCCTTCCAATAATTTTCAGCTGTAGACTACTTTTCCTTTAGCACTTGATTTCTCATTTAAGCTTGCAGACAAATCCAATTATAATGGTGAAAAATAATTAAATTTCTGCAGGTTTTACCTGCAGAAAATCGGTTAATTCACTGGGAGGTTGAGAAGGTATCAAATTGTGCATTTCAAGAAACATTTTATTATAATCATTTTATGTCATAGAACTAATATGGATGCAATAGTACAATAAACAATCATTTGTGCCGCGATAGGCAGGAAATTAGGTTAGTTTTTTGTTATTGTTTTTTTTTTACCTATCACAAATCATCACTTTTGTATGTTTGACTGTGGCTGAATGACACTTCACTACTGTATACTGCTGTTAGTAGACTGTTATTTCAGTGTACTTTGTGCTTACTATAAATATTATTGTCTCTACTTACACCTGGGATGAGGATCAATCTCTCTATATACATCTTAAATGACCAATTACAGCTGATCAATATTGTTTTGTCCTTTACGGCAATTTATCAGAAGCATACAGAATCTGAGGTATCAACATTTCAGCATTGATCTGAATATCATTAATGAAATTAAGTGTGGAAGCTGTGGGAGTGGATGTCACAGAGCTCATCAAACAGAGGTCTTATTTACATAATGCACAACTGGATTCAGCCCACATCAGCACCAAATGCCTCTTCACCTACTTAGTATTGTATATATGTAAATCAACAGTAGTCAAAGTGGGACCACTCTTATCAATCTGACCACTTTAAAACAGCAAATCATTTCAGTTTAACTTTACATCTACCTGCTTCTACTGCAGACAAAATGACAGTTTTCAGTCAGCCTACTAATATATCTATAAGTGTATGGTAAGGTACCAGAGTCCAAAAAATAAACTGCAACTTGGTTATTGCAATATTTTGCAACAAACAGAAAGAAAAGGAACGTATAATAAGCAGCAAAAGCAACATGCAACTGTTGTATTTAATCTTTATCCTCTCTGCTGAGGCAAAATCACTCATGATTAGTTTGTATCGCCAGCATGATTGTCTGCTTCTCTCATCAGCCCAATGGAAACCTCAGGAAACATTATGCTGCCTGAACCTTCTCACTTATGACAGGAGATTAAAAACAGCAGACAATTTAAAGTGAGCTGATGTTGGGATTCTGCAAAAAGAAACACTAATGATGATGATTATGCATTTGACTTTTAAATGATACTACAAATCAAAGAGAGGTGATCCCAGTAGCTGCTGATAGTTTACAAACTCTTCGTAAAATGTCTCTAAAAGGATGGTTTATATCTTTTAGGAACTGTTGTGTTTTAAATTGTTTGTAGTTTCATATCAACATCCAGATTGTAATTTGCTGTATTAAGCAACAGTTATTGGATCAGCCGATTTGTTTCTAGCTTCTGAAAGGTGAGAAAATTTGGGAATGCAAATGTATTATACCTTAAAACTTTATTACATAATATTCAAGTCAATGCAAACTATGACTGTGGCAAAAAGGTGTTTTTAGAAGTCCTGAATCTACTGTATAAACAGATTTACCCACACCCCATCGACTGTGTATATTGGTTTTGTACCAACAGGAAAGACTATCAGACTTATGTTTTTTTTTGTTAGTCTGATGGGACCAGGAGAACAGGAAGTCATGACATCCTTTGCTGACTGGTATGAGAGGATTGTCCTCTACACAAACACCAGCTGGACAAAAGAGATGGTGACTACTTCTGTAGAGCCCTTTCAGTCCACACTTGTAAACCCCCACGGAGTGATGTCCTTGGTAAATATAATTACTTGCATGTTCCCCTTAATAACAAAGTAAACTGGTCCACTAATGTAGACAAATTATACAGAATCAGCTCCCCCTGTTGAGGTCTTTTGGTGTGTGTCAGGGTCAATACTAAGGACATTTCAGTACACTGTGTCACTGGTGAGGAGGACTAGGAGGACCAGCTCTGCTGGTACTTTCCCTTTGACACTGTAGGAGAGGTACAGGAGAGAAAAGTGTTGGCCAAGCTCACATCAATAATGGAAAACAACTCCCACCTTTTGCATAAAACTAGAGTCACACTGTTGCTGTAAGAAGCAACACTTCAGGTAATCCTTCATTCTCTCACCCCTCAGTCTGTGTCTGACACACACTTCAGGTTTTTTTTTTCCTGCACATATATTGCATGTTTACTCCATCCTGGTGCAATATTGTTCATACTGATTAATTTTCATTGTTCATTTGGACTATATTAGTTATTGCAGTGTATATTTTGTACAGATTACTGTATATTTCAACAAAGTGACTAAATTGGTCTGTCTTTATTTTCCAGAACACATTTTTTCACACATCTTTTGGGGATATTTACTCATTTTCTAACTAGTGTAACTTTTTTTTATTGGCAGCTGTAACATTTCTTTTGTCTACAGAATTAATAAAGTACTATCTATTCTGATCTGATCTCACCTCAATTTGCACAATATAGAGGCGACAGCTCCTCGATGGAGACTCCAGGCAACTCCTCTTCCCTGGGGGTTTTGCTAGACACTAATCAGATGCTGCAAAATTAAGTGTGAACAAAGCACATCCATTAATTTCTCAAGTGACAGAGACAAGAAAAGATTAACATTATGTTGTTTGTAGTCTTCTCATTTTTTAACGCCTGTCAACTCAAGAATTCCATTACCTTGAGGTGGTAAAAGTGTGCATGTTAATGCATTATTGATTTGTTTAGAAGCCACACATGCTGCGCTGTGTTATAATGTGGTTCCAGTTGATAAACAAAAGGATGGAGCTCAAAATTTTATCTCATCCCGGATTTATTAGAAACCAAAGCATACAAAAAGAATGATTACTTTTTTTTTTTCTAGTTTAGAAATAGATTAAAAGAAGAGTTACTCTTTTGGTTATTTTATATACATGGGTTTTAAAGACTGTTGTGACCTTTAAAGTGGATATTGGTCTCAGCTGTTTGTTTAGAATAACTTTGGTCTACATAACATGTTAGTGAAGAAAATAGTCAGAAAATGGCTTTGGATATGAATTTTGATCTTTATTATTGGGTCACTGAAGGAAATGTTACATTTTTTCAGTCATTTATTTTTTAGCACAACCAAGGTTAGGGAATTATTCACTGACCTGACACAGGGTTTTTCTCTAATTTGTCCTGAACTCACTACAGGCTTTCGTGCACATTTTAGGAAAAGTCATGAAAAACATATCAAAATAGCTGTTTGAGTAAACATGTTGAAGTAGATTCCAAAAGACTTGTATTGCATGTTACACAATATATTGTCTATGTAGTACATGGAACGTCTGTTTCTGAGAAGAGGATGTTGAGTGAAAACTTGTGTCATATCCTTCAGGGAACCCAGAAGGACAACCACATCTGCTGTTTGCACTTTTCTTTTTGTGTCTGTGTAGATGGCTTGTTTCTATTTGTCGCACACGTAGCCAAATATCAAAACATCAAATGTGCACAGAGCTGTTGTGTGTGTCATGTCTTTATTTGGGTGGGGTAATACTGGACATGAAATGTAGGATAAACACATGTTGTTAAACTGCCAAGAGGACATTCATATAACAGCTAATGACATTTAAAAAAAAGGATTCGAGGATGACACATTTACCACTCTCCAACCTTGTTTTAATAAAGTTGAGACCTAGATTTCATTTGCACAAACCCAAAGTATCTAAATTAAACATACTACCATTACAAAAGAAAAGCTGGCTTATTTACATCTGAAAAAAATGGATTGGACTGATAACAAAGAGGCTCTCTAAGAGAGTCGACTGCATGTGTTGAGGAAGTTAAGGTTTTTTAGGATGCAAAAAACCCTGTTATGGACTTTCTATGAATAATGGAGGAGAATAATGGCCAAGCTATCTTCTATAATGGACAATGCTCCCCATCAAATGCATACCACAGTGACATCGAATAACTTCTTCAGCAACAGACTCCGAATTCGAGTGGCACCTGCCTGCAGGCAGGACCCCTTGCCAAAATCTCGTCTTCTAAGGAGAGACACCACAGGTCATTGCTTTCTACGGCTGTCCGACTGTCCAATCAGCTCTGTTTACCATAGTTCATGCTGTATCACTGCTGTGATAATCTATCTATCTATCTATCTATCTATCTATCTATCTATCTATCTATCTATCTATCTATCTATCTATCTGTCTATCTATCTGTCTATCTGTCTATCTATCTATCTATCTATCTATCTATCTATCTATCTATCTATCTATCTATCTATCTATCTATCTGTCTATCTATCTGTCTATCTATCTATCTATCTATTTGACTCAGTGTTCACACAAAGTTGTTCTGTGTGCAGCAGGAGAGACAATAAGCTATCCACCATGTTGCTGTGAGAGGCTCTCATCACTAGTTCAGCAGAATGTGTTTGTCTTCATGCTGTAAGAGAACACCTGGGGGTACTAGATTACCCTGTTTCCTGGTTGCATTTGAAAGTGAAAATTACCTTACACTGTACTCTAAATGAGCTATGTTATCTGTACACAGCACCATTGTGAATAGGCCCTTAAATGTGAAAGTATTTTCCAAAGTCAGTTCATGGATCAGACCTTGTCCCTTTTATACCGTCCCTTTAATTTAGGAGGAAAATCCGTCCCATCTTTGTCTTTGTCCTTTTACTTTGAACACCTTTTGATGAAATGTATTCTTCTATGGAATGAATTATCAGGTTTATTAGAAATGAGCAGTCACATTGGGAAAGGTAATCACTTCAAAGTGTCCCTGTTTTCTTTTAATCTGCTTACATTTTTCTCATTTTGTCCTTTTTTTATATTTTGGAATTAACATTAATCTACTTGAATCACCTGTGAATTCTTCACAAGTGATCAGCTCTGATAGCTGTTATTTGTTGTCAGCTGTTGTACTGTAGCTGTCTGATGAAAATCTCAAAGGATGCTATTCCATACTTTTTTTTTTCTTCACAGCAGTATACAGCAATAACAATCAGCCATTCAGTTTGTTGTCAGAGTTACAGCTGATAATGAGTTATATAACCATGATTTATGGCGTAGGACTTGATTATTCCTCTGATATCCATCTGGTGGGAGCAAAGAGCACAGATAAGACTAGAGAAAGGCTGAATACACATTAAATGAAGTTTATGACTGAAACAGGCATTTTGTCAGTCATTTTATGATGAATGTTGTAGGCTCTTGCCTTCAGAAGGAAGATTGGGACTTAGCTAATGTGTCTTACTCATTGTTTCTGTTAGATGGGTTGGGATATCATTTATGATGACTAAATGGAAGCAACAAAGCAATGCAGAGTGGAGGCAGAAATGCCCTTCAGAAAGAATGACTGATGTTTGCATCTTTTATCTGTCTTTTTTTTTCCTGAAAGAAGTTTGTCATCACCATCGTCCACTGGGAGTTATGTGTAAATGCAGAATGTTTGTCCTTGACCCACACACAGCCAATTCATATTTGATTTAATAATCTTAAATCTTGCCTCGGGGCACAAGAAAGAGAGGGTGTGACTGAATAAAACTGAAATGAAAATGCCTGAAAAGGAAACCCTGATCCATATAAATAGAGTTTTTAGAAAAAGATTATTTTTCTTCTTTCTGTACCAAAAACGTCACATTCACACAAAAATATTCACAAAAACTGTTTTCTCCATGTGAAAGCTTCAGCCATTCTTTTGAATTGATATGACCATGTAAGTATTTTCTACATGCTACCCAGGATGCTGTCGATGTACCACCCATCCAAGCCCAAGAAGGGAAATGCAACTCATACAAGCTTTCCATCAAGGCTTTTTTTTTTCCTTTAACAAGCCAGAAAAGCTTCACAGAACAGTTTTCCCCTCCGGATTGGGTTTTAGGTAATTGCATAACTTATGATCTGTGCTGCAAAATGATCATGATTGTGGCTAAAATACTGTACATTCTTCATACAATGTCACCATCACCCTCACTTCACATGCAGTGCAGAGAAGAGCGGTGGCCAATATTCCCCATAATGTACCAAGGGAGCAGCTTATCCAAAGACGATGACAGATTTTTCATTTATTTATTAGTTTCTGTTGAGGTCTCTGTCTTATCTAAAACTGCTGATAGTTGGTTTTTGACATTTCTCTGCAAAGAGCTTCAAACACTCTGCAGCTTTGGGGTGTATCAGTAATGGACAAGAAGCCAAGAGCAGGTAGCAGGTTAATCAGTTGTGGGATGGTGCAGAAACAATCGCCTATTCCTGAATACAAACACAAGGGATAATTCTGGATTTTAAGAGAAACAGGTTTTGCTTACATCCTTGCTGAGGAGGTGAATGTGTTGGAAGGTTACAAATTTACTTCACCTCTTCAGCTAGGATGTCTGTAGTTCACCAGAACATCAGACCAGACTGGAAATGCAAAACTGAGGCTACGAGAAGGGAAAAAATCCAGCTTTATCTATCAGGGTCTGCACCGAAATATTGCATATCTACAAGTCTCTTTATGGAAATGCAGTCTGCCTTGCAGCCATCAGCAGGGTAGCAGCAACAGGGCCAAAGATAAAGAAGCAAAACAAACTCCCCTGGAGGGTTAGCAGCTGAATATTGGCTAATTTTTTTACACCAGAGATCTATAAATCCAGTCATCGAGTGGCGGTATCCTGCAGGTACCGAATGTTTTCCTGAAACAACCCACCAGATTCAAATGCATGGGTCATTAATTGACTTGTACAGAACTTGACAACAAGCTGTGGAGATCAATTTTTATTTGAGTCTGGTGTGTTGCAGTGGGGAAACATTCAATACCTGCAACACACCAGCCCATGAGGGGCAGATCTGAAGATCCCTGCTTTACATGCTCTACATAACACAGCAAGAAAACAACAGAATGTGTCCAGTAAGAGGCCTCTTCACACAGAAAGACAGAGAGCTACAAGTCCATTCCTGCCTACATTCATCACCCTGCAGAGTGGGAACCTACCTGCAGAAATAGCTCATTTTAGCTGACAATGAATGATTTATAATTATTTTTAAAACCTATTTTAAAACATTCTCCTTTCCTTTCAGGAATTAAAATTGAATAAATTTCTTATTTAATTTATTTGCAGATTTGTCTGACCAAGTAAAGAACTGCTTGGGTGTCTTTCAAATTGTTGGCAATGCAGCTTGTTCTGTATTGGATTATGAGTCTTTATAGCACATTTTGTTCTTCATTATAGTTAGCGAGTACTCGCAAACTTGTGTACAAACATGTGATGAGCAAAGCTCTCAAAGTTAGCTTTAGTACTGTCTTGCTGGTCTCTCACAGCCATATTAAAAGGAAACTTTGTTCATATGTCACATCCAGAGATGCAGTGCACGCAGTCTGATGCAGCAGCACCAAAGCCCAGAAATCCCAGAACTTCTGATTCATGTAGCAACACTTTTCATATGATTTTTCTAAATTACATCAACAGACACAGAAATATAAATATAGGATGTGTATGGCACCAAATCCCCTTTAAGGAAATTACAACCATCAAACGAAACTGTTAGCAGAGATAAATCAAACAAGGTAAGACATAATAATCATGAAAATTAATACAATGAAACAATAAAAAGGAACAACCAAAAAGATGCAGAGACTAAATGAGCAAAGATACAAATAAAACACAACGGAGCCACCAAAATGACAAAAATAGCCACAAAGTGAAATATAAACAAAGAGAAGATAATCTAAGATAAGATAATAGAAGATAAATAATGCAAAACATCCATCGAAATAGTTTCAGATATAAGAAAGACTGTTTACATCAACATGATTTATTGTTGTTTTGTAACTCTGTGATGAATCAATGCTCAGGATGTGTGTGTGCGTGTGTGTGTGTGTGTGTGTGTGTGTGTGTGTGTGTGTGCGTGCGTGCGTGCGTGCGTGCGTGCGTGCGTGCGTGTGTGTGTGTGTGGGTGGAAGGGGGATTAACATGTTTGTTCCGTGGGGTCCCACATTTCACAATCCATTCATGCTGCAAACAGATTTTAACTTGCTGTTTTAATGGTCTCAGCTACTTTGTGGTTGCCAGGTTCAGAATACAACAGCATTTGAAACACACAAAACATTCACACTTATTATCCAGGTAAAATACAAACTGACAGAAAAGAAGGGGAAAAAACTTTACACAATCCCTTGTTGTGATGTTTTCTTATTTTGTTGTTGTTTTTGTTATTTTCTTATAGCATGTTTGTGTCAAGTATGCGGGCTTCCATTTTCATAACACACTGCACCAGCTCCTTCAAGGGCATCATATATCTGCGCTAACTCATAGTGAAGGTGCAAGCTGGGTGTCATGCAGGTGTGAAATGGGATGGAAGAAACTAGAATGTACCCGAGTAGCACTGGCCGCTGATTTGCAAACATGCACACACACACACGCGCGCGCGCGCGCATGCAGAGAGGAAAAAGTGCCCCACAAAAACATATAAACACTGTAATTACCTACACTGACAGTTAGAAAATGTTACTCGCATGAGAAAACAAGAGGTGTGGAAAAGGCTTACGTAACACAGCCAAGCGGCAAAGAGCACATGTAATTATGATTGTTGTACTGGCAGAATATCATCACTTTCCTCCTGTGCTTTTTCTCTAAAAGAAAACCTGTCAAAAGAGATGAAAAGGATTTAACTATTAAACATCCACTTTTTTTTTTTTTTACTTTTACAACTATGAACAACCATTTACCCCAAGCAACAATATTCTGCATCTTCTGGGTTATGATCAGACTGCATCACCTGCTGAAAACCAATCCCCGCCATGTGCTGTCTGCTCCTGATGTCGAGGCAAAGATGTGCTCCCTCAAACTGCTGTGCATGCTGAACCTCAAAACTATCGGTATGTGATTACTTTGGAGTGATAATTACCATTTATTAAAACATGTGTTATGTTCATATTCAGGTTTAGCTTTAGTTTTTTTTTTAATTAGCTTTAGGCTTTTTTTAAATTCTTTTACACACCTATATTCACAGAGACATCTAGGATATATTAAAGTAGACCTATTTTTTTAGATCCACACTATTGGTTACCTGGATAGTAACACTTGCCTCTAAAGAAATTTCAAAATGCACAGTTGTGAATGAATTTAACTTATTAAATTTATAATGAAGCGATCTCTTGACGCGCTTTGTAACATTGACTCGCTCATTAAAGAGATGTACTCAATTTTCATGACTAAGTTAGTGAACTTTTAAGGTTAATATGTAAGACATACATAAACTATTGTTTAGTGAAAAAATGTCCACTTCTACTACTGAGGCATTTCAGATGGATTGTACTTAAAAATCAGAACTAAAATGGAGGGGAGTTGTTAATTTTTTTAAAAATTCACCTTACATGTGAAACGAGCACCCAGAAAACTACAGGCTCGGTAAAACGCGGCCGTTTTATTTTTGCCACTTTTTGTCAAAGCAACTGTTAATTCCTCACACTGAAACCTTTATTTCTTGCTTTTTATCATATTATACTCACGCTTTTTGTCTTTATTTAATTTCTTTTATTACTTTTAAAAGTGTTTTCATGTATTGTTACTGCTTCTTCTGCCCCAGTTGTAATACTTTTAATGTTTTATGTGAAGCACTTTTAATTGTCTTGTACATAAAAGTGTGTTTTGCCTTACTTCAATGTGATAATTTGATTTTTTTTTTTAAACCATTACTGGTGGCAAGTGTTTCAAATCTGCCTCGCTTTTAAAAGGGTTTCTTCATACTATATACTTCAAATAAATAGATCTTTTCTATCCCTTGCTATGAGAACACTGTATCTTGAATCTTGAATCAGTAAGACAGCTTTCACTTGTCACTCTCTAAGAAGATAACAGACATTGGCATACTAACTTACAATCCTCTTTTTTATGGTAGTAATTTGAAAAACATTCATTTTATATTGCATTGACTTGCCTGCAGAAGCCTTATTCACAGGAAGCGTTTCAAAAAGGATTCAAGGTCTTTTTCCCACATGCTGACATAATAACATTTTTGCTAAACAAATATTTTTTACATGCAGTGTGTGACACCTTACAGGTGTGCTGTCTCCCACTGCAATGCATGTAATTCCACAAGCACACAAAGTAAATTCACAGACAAAGAATCCTCCTAAAGCACTACTAAACTGACAGGTGTGAAGTGTAGAGATAAACCGGAGAAAGAAATAAAAACATATCTGTCAGGCTAAAAGACAGAAACAGTTAGATGGTCTGACTTGCGTTCAGGATGAGAAAAGCCTAGAAGGATGTCGAGTCAGAAAGCTTGAGGTAATGACACAGAGAAATGTATTTGAGCACCTACGTTTAAAGCAATAAAGTGCATTTACACTGAGTGAGGGGGAAAAAAGTAATAGATGAATTTGTGAAACTCACTGAAATAGGAGTTGAAGTTGTTAAAATGTGGTTGTCAAGGAAACCAGAGCTGATCTCCGTTTGCGTCCTTCTTGAAAATGTGAAGCATATATTGCATTTGGACATTCTGCCTTTGCTGTTCACTGAGAGGTCTGCTTCTCTCAACACATCATCTGGAGGTCAGTGTCAGTGGCAAACACTGTTTACACTAAGAGTTAAGCTAAGAAGAAGACTGCATGATGAATGGGAGGAAATGGAGAATCCAGTTTGGCCACAACCTACCTGGAAACCATCTAAACAAGATGATGAAATACACGTACACTATTCAAGAAAACGTGTTAAAAAAATAAATAAATAAATGAGGAAAAACGGCAGCAGGCCACTGCAACTCTGGTTTTATAAAACAAAGTTTAAGGTCAAATAATAGAACCTGGTTAAGAAAAGAGGGAAACATATCTGATATTTAGTCACAGAGAAAGCAATGACCTTAACAAGGCAGGATCTCACCTAAAGGCGAGAAAAGTCAAGACAGCAGGGAATAAGACAAATATAATGCCTGCAGGGGAGGGAGATTTGGAGGAAGCATATTTAACAATGTAGTATGAATAAAATCATCATTGGGAGAGTAACTGTCAATTCAATCTTCACTGCCTTTGCAAAAAGATTGTTTTTCTAAACATTCATGACCGACTCATTTGTCTGGTTTCTGATGGCCTCTAATGTCATCCAGCATATTCAAACAGAGCAAGCTTTCTGTCCCCACTCTGCATAGTATTCTACAGTTTTCTTTACAGCTTACATGTTCTGCACAATTACACCCCTTGCCTGTCTAAATATAAAATGATAAAATTGTTAAAGCGAGAGCTTTGATGTAAGGTGAGGGAACGACTGATCCAGAAAGCCCCGGGCTGTAATGACACTCATAATTCTGCTGATGATTTCTAGAGAGACAAGAGGTGAACAAATGTTCAAGGCTCTGAAAATAAAGGGGTTGACAGAATCTCTTTGGGCCCTACACCTGTAATTATTAGATGACACTTTGATGTTAACTGGAAAATGTGTGTTGTGGACATAGAAATGGTGAAGCGCACGTTAGATTCTCACTGAGCAACAGTATGCTAGATGGTTCTGCCCAGACAGATTGTAGTAATATTAGTCCCAAAAGAAAACATGATCAAAAACGACATGATCAATAATATAGTTGTTTTGTGTCACTGTAACTCATATTCCTCGGAAATAAGAGAAGAACTGTGTTTTCCCACATTAACAGGCTCAGTACAGCTGAGATGTGTCTTCCAATAGAGACCTTGGGGCTGCATAAAAGGCTTTATTATCGCCACTATTTTGTAAGACAATGCACGAAAGCTTTTTCCATAATTCAAAAACCACATAACCTTGAAAGATTTATTCATTTTCTGAAAGGCAGTCCGAACACCCCAGGGTTTTTCGATTCCACATGAAGGTGGCGAATGAAAAAGGCTTCGGAAATCTGATATTATAATACTAATGATACATACCTAAAGGCATACAGTATAATGGTGACATCCATATTTTATTCTTGACAGCATATGTGATGGCCTTCAAGCCCTCAGTGACTTTTCAAATTCAGAAAATTGCGGCTCAATTCTCCAGCAGCGGGAAGTGAGAGATACAGACACGCTTCCCTGATTCATCTGTCTGAGGCATGCTGTGCAACATCATCCCATTATTGTGCTTTCCTTTTTTTTTTTTACAAGTTCTAAATAATTAAAAACAGCAGTATTTTTTATTAAGATCCTTCTTCTAGTTCATTGTGAAAAGTCTGTCATTTTCCACTTTCCGTGCTCCACAAGTATCTTCAAATTATCGCCAGCTAAAGAGGGGAGGGGGACCAAAATCTCCATTACAAATATTTCATTCTCATTATACTTGATAATAGCACTGATGAAGGTTGTAAAAAATGGATATGACATTTTGGCCACCAGTGAGAGGTATTTGTACGATGACAGCTGTTTTGTTTAGTTTTTTTTTTCTGTCTGACTCATGTTTTCACCAAATGTGCCCCTACAAGTCAGCTTAACAAGGGCTGGTTTTCCCATGTCACACCTGGTAGATGTCAAACATCGGGTCTGCAAAGATTTACTTCCATCAGCTTGTCCATCTCCAGAAACTAACTCAAAAGAATCAGATGGATTTGTCCTGAAATGCTTTCCACACACAACAGAGCTTCTGCCTGTTATGGGTCATTTCCTCCAGCATCAAGCAGCCATGCATATGATATCTGGAACTACTTGAATAAAATTCCTTTGGCCCCTTTTACAAACATGACTTACATCTGACAAACCCTAAGATCAGCAAGGGAGACTGTCTACTCAGAATAAAACCTTATAGATTTTTGTCCAGCATACATTTGAAATAGAAGTCGTAGTGATATTTATGATGGACGGAAGTGGGGGATTTCAGGTGATGTTGCAGAGCCAAACCAGATTCAAACACAAGACTGTAGTTGTCATTGCTCTATTTAAAGTTTCTCAACACAAATATCCTGGGGGAAGATGCCTCAGCTCCTGCTGATAAATACTGAATTATTTCCCTTTTCTTTTTGCAGGCTATTATACAGTCTCCACACAGCAGATCCAGTGTTTGGGGGCGGGGGGGTTTGGAGACTTTTGAGATAGCTTTTTAGTTGAGTGTATAAATTGAGCATGAAATGACTCCATAGTCCACAGTAATACTGCCTTTCCTCAGCGCTGAGTATTTAAATGTCTTTGCCTTTGTATTGCACAAATTCAAAGTATTTGTAAAAAATGTATGATCCTGCATTTTTTAGTTTGCACAAAGATGAGGAGATTTTGCTCTTGATTTAAATCTGCTTTTGAAAGTTTAAAATCCAGAGTAGCACAGGGCTTACAGATGACGAGAAGGGTGCGCTGCATGGTTGGCGGTCTCCTGCAAGTTTCTGAGTGCTGTAATGACACCTATTCAAAAGGTGAAGACTATTCAGAAGCTTTAGAGAATTCAGACTCCCAAGATTGAGAAGTTCCACGGGGAGATAATGTTTTCTTGTAGTCGAATGGCATGATGGCAGCCACTTTAGAGCTGCATTACGAGGTTGCGGGTAGTGTGTCTGATTGTAGGACTCAGGATTGAGGCTTTTGGCATTTTTGAGCACAGCTAGACAAAAGCTGTGTGATATTCTCTCTTATTTCAGGCTGATTTTGTTCATTTGTGTTTCCAGATTACATAATATTTTATATTAGTTATAATTTTATTACTAACATGCATCACCAATAACATATACTTAAATAATTCCCTTTAGAAGTGATACTAAACCACCTCAGTGCAATAAGGACATGACTATGTTTGCTGAAAGAAGTAAATCTTTGCAGATCCGATGTTTGACATCTACCAGGTGTGACAGCCCTTGTTATTCCTATTTAACCCCAAATTCCAAAATTTTTACATTTTGTAAAATATAAATAAAACAAAATGGCATGATTTGCTATTTCATGAACCCATTTTCCAGTAGAGCTTGAACTGTATATAAAACATTTACTATTTCATGGAAAATTTTAGCTCATTTTGTCTTTGATGAAACAACTTTTCTTAAATAAAATGAAACTTTGGGTGAGAAAAAGCTGGAAAAGTACATTTCAAAGCACAAATCAAAAACAAGTGGTGAAACATTTAACAGTAATTAGATTAAATGGTAACAGGTCACATGACTGGGAGTATTTTAGAGAAGGTTTACCAGTTTGTGACAGACTGACTAAAAGTTGTGGAGTGGATTCAGAAAAATGTTCATCAATGTAAAATTGCAAAGACTTTAAAGGTCCAAACATCCTATAAATATAACATCTCTAAAAGACTCAGAGAATCAAAAGGAATCTCTGTGTGCCGAGGAACAAGGTTGAAGGTTAAAAGTCTTGATCTCTGGACTCTCAGATGGTACTCCATTTTACTCCATTAAAGACAGGCATGATTCTCTACTGGAAATCACTGCATGGACTCAGGAACATTTCCATAAATCTCTTTCTGTCCTCAGAGTTCATTATGCAACTCATAAATGCAGGTTAAAGTTCTGTCATAGAAAGAAAAAACTCATAAATGAACACTTTCTAGAAACATTTCTGTGCTTTTTGGCCCAAAGCTAATTTAAAATGGTGAGATAAAGTGCAAAGTTGGTCTGTCGTCAGATGAATGTAAATTGGAAATTTTATTTGGAGGAGAAGAGGGACCATCCAGATTGCTACCAAAGTTCAAAAGTCTGAATCATAGATGATATGAGTGATTATGTGTGAAGGCACCGCCAATTTTGAAAAGCACATTTGAGATTTTAGAGCAGAAGATGTTCCCAACCAGACAACATCTCTCTCATGGAAGGCACTTTTTATTACAGAAAGACAACGCCGAACAGCATACTGCATCCATCACAACAGCATGGCTGTGAAGGAGAAGAGTCTGTGGGATGAACTGGTCTGCCTGCAGTCCAGCTTTTTCCCCAACAGCAAATATTTGACACATCATCAAAAGACTTTCCAGTGAAGGTCCAGAGCAGCTAGAAACCTGCATCAGACCTGAATAGGTCTCCTAAAACTCCTGCATCTGAATTCTTCACCTGCCAGATGTTTAGAGACAGTTGTTAATAGAGGAGGGAGTACTACACAATTGGAAAACATCATCGTTGTGCTGCTATCAAATTCAAAAGCTAATATTTTCCATGAAATTATAAAACCTCTCAGTTTAAGCATCTGATGTGTTATTTATGGTAATCTGGGAATAAAATGTAAGTCTTTTTTAGATCTGACAATTATTGCATTGTAATTTTGTTCACATTTGACACACCATCACAACTTTTGGGGAATTGGACTTGTATTTCCTCCTTTCTAGTATCACTACATGATATTGATGTTTATGATTATAACTCAAAAAATAAATGAAGGTCGTCTTCACATAATATATACCTTAATCAGCGTTCATTGTAAGGTGTATTGTTGTAGATAAACTGCCTTTAATATTTGCTCCATCATCAACTCAGTAATTTACATCAGAAAAACCTAATTATACATGGACACATTACTAATAATAATCTAATGATATAATTGTGTAAGATTCACAGGACTTTATCATTTCACAAATTCTTTTTTACTTTTGATACTGAAGATATAACCTGATAATAATCAGGTCTCCCTCGAATGGAGCCAGCTTCTAGTTTGGATTCAGGAAGAAGACGCCCTCTTTACCTTTTAAGATTAGGCTTCAAACTATCATTTTTTTAAATATAAAGCTTAAAGGCTGGTTTAGGTCACCCTTAAATATTCTGTTACAGGCTTAGACTGCTGGGGGACATCCCGTGATGCACTGAGCACTTCATTCAATTTCTCTCTTTACTTTTTTCTGTCTTCCTTCTGCCTTTCTGTCTTTCTCAAGAGATATCCCCAGCTTAGAAATTTAAAGTGTTGTTAACCTTTCTGACCTGTCCTCTCCACTTAAAACAAGGTGAAGTAGACAGCAGCTCTCCCTGAGCCTGGATCTGCAAGAGGTTTTCCATCCTCTTTAACAAGTTTTTTTTTTTTTTTACTGTTGTCTGTTATTTTCTCCATGCTCAGGATAGGGGACTGAATTAAAACAAAAAAAAACAATGCAAACTGTGTCTCTTAATGGCTAGTTAGATATATTTTCTAATAACTGGTTTATAAATAGTTATATACTGGATTGTACTAATGTGGATCATATAATGGATTTATTCGGATTGGATTCTGCCTGAACTGTAACAAATTGCATTAATCTGGACTGTGTAAAAGCCCTCTGAGGTAACTTGTGAATTAAATAAAGCTGAACTGCATTTCTGAACATGAGTTAAAATAACCTTTTCTGTTCACATAAAATCTGTTAAAGCATTAGTGCACTGGAGACTTTAGCTCTTTCCTTAGCTCTGCAGCAAAATGAGTCAATGTTGTTTCAATGTGCCAACTATGTTTATCTCTTTATCTTGGATGTTAGAAGAGATAATATTGCAGTATGTTTTTAAACTAGTTTATCAAGATTTAGCAAATTTCTGACAGAATTACTCACTTGTATCATTCATCCAGATATTTTTTCATCATATATTTCTTTGTTGATCAGAATTCACCAACTGTTTGGGACATAGGGGTCAAATGGACGAGCAGCTGCATCGGCCAGTAATGCTAAATGAAAATAAGAGAATTATCTTGTCAAATCCATTAACAAATTATAACAGAGGAGAAAACTGGGCTTTGCACAGATTACCCGTCTGACTTGTCATTTCCATGATAAAATGCTTGTAAATGAAGTGAATTTTGAAATGCACTTTTTTTTTTTTTATTCAGCTGAAATTTAGGTGCCATAACATTTAAGGCTCAACAGGGATGTGAATATAAATAAACCACTATTGGATCATTTCTGACACAGTCAGTGTTGCTTAACAAGCTGCAACTTCATGCCAGCAGAGACTGTTTAATGTTGGAAATGATGCAGATAAAGTAAAGGAAGCTCGTTTCAGCTAAGTGGAACAGATGATAAACATTGCCAGATGGGAAATCTTATTTTTATTGTAAACTGCTGTCTTCCAGTAAAAATACATATTGAATCTATAATATTCAATGTATAACACATTTGACTTAAAATGATGTGAATATGCAGAGGTCAGATGACGATGTTGGTCTGTTACTATGGATACAAAATAGATTTTTGTCTGGGTTTCTATGAAAGCTGGTGAACAGATTTACAAGGGACTGTTTAAACCTTCAGGCTGCAGCTCCTTTGGGCCTACTGCCCTGGATTTAAACCAACCAGCAAGTATCTCATTTATGATAAAGTGTGAAGATAGATGTTAATTGTAGTCACTGATGCAGCCTAGTTTTTGTTTTTTGTTAGTTCTGATAAATTGTTGCCATCTAGTGTTTACTTTCTGCGATGCAACGAGAAATAAATCCAATACTTCAATATTCCTATTTAAATAAAAATGTACGTATAAGTATGATTCACTGTAATTTATGTTATGTTATCAATGTTAATCATCTTACATTCATACAGAATATTGGTGGGATCTACGTGCAATATAACAAAGTGTTAAGACAACTTTTAAAGGTTTTGTTGCAGAGTAGTTTTTGACTCAACTGATCAGTACTTTGTCTAAGAAAAAACTCATGAAAATGATCAAGACATCTTCTAAAATGTTGTGCATTGAACTGCAGATAACATAATATATGCACAAATTATAATGTGACTTAACAGTATAATATAATATACTGTATAATAACAGTATAAAATGAAGGTTAAAAAAACACTGATGATATATGCATGTTTATTGAAGTTAGAAAATATACAAAGTGAGTAGCTGTAACATAACATATTAAATGAATTATGATTATCATTGTATTTAAGTTTTAATCTAGTTAATTACATGCTTCAGTCATCAAAATTACATTCACACTCAGCTTCCCAGTTCACCTAAAGCAAACTCTGACAACCTGCATATGATTATAAATCTCAAAACGCAAGAACTTAAAAATAAAAATTGTAATCACACCATTACAGTCTGTTAAAAGCACCAGCGGCTGTAATTCATGAATGCCATGAACACCACCCACACCCCTGCCCACCCCCACATCCCTAAATTATAGAAAATAGTGGTTCAAGATGCTCGAAAAACAAAACAAATGCAGCTTCACCTTGAAGGTATCAGCAGAACTGAAATATAAGCAAACAAATAAAATAAATTTGGTGAAAAATTGCAACAAAGTACAAATGAACACAAGAGTAAAGTCCCGAGAAATGACGTACCTTCCAACGGTTTCCACACTCATTGCACAGAACAAATGTGGTCATCGGCTCATCAGCACTACGTGTCTGCACCTGAAATACAAACACACACACACACACACACAGAGAGAAACAAGGAGGAGGTTTTGTTGTGAGCACAACACCAAACTGAAGAGGCAGAGGTGAATGAAGCTGAAACACAAAACTAATCCTAAGTATTTCCTCCACTCTACAGTGACTTCTACACACACACCCAGGACTCCAGGAGGAACAGGTGGAACTAATCTCTTTTCACCAGGAAACATGAGGAAAAGAGGAACAATGTTCACTTTTGGTCTTTAAAATGTAACTCCAGCATTCACTTCAAAATCACTTCAATTATTTTTAGAAACTGACAAAACAGTTCAAAAATGACTTATTAACAATTATTGAGACCACCGTCCTCAGTTGCTTCAGTCCAAGACCTCCAACACCAGCCTGTAGTTTTCAGTTAAGTCTGTCAGTCGTGCGTGTTTCTTCACATATGGTGTAAAACACACCATTTATCTGACTGAAACTACAACACAGGCAAAGAGAGGTTGGAGGAAAGTGCAGGAGCTGGCTGCTCCTGCTGACTCCAGGCAGCATTCAGCTGTGTAGAGGAGGTGCTGGTAGGAGAACAGAGTCAGACAAACAGTAGCTCCCTCTCTATGGTTTCAGATCGCAGTTTCAATGTCTGTCACTCACTTTCATAATTACAGGAAGCACCAGATACTAGTGCTATGTTATGGTGCTTCCATTAAAACCTGTGTATGAGACATGTGAGGATACTGAGATTATTTTGCTGTGGTAAAAGCTGTTTTATTCAGTCAAGCTGTTACCAACTTGCTGCAGATGTTAAATTTTAGGCTTTATGATTAGTGGAGACAGACATCCACAGGTTTGACATTATTGATCCAAAAGATCTCAAAATGTGACAAAGATTATATCCTTTATGATATGTCATATTTACGTACAGAAATGGGGTAAATAAATTCAATAAAACCTCTTTATAATTACAAGGAGAAACGTGTGCATACGCTTCATTCAAACTTCAGGAGACAGATGTTATCTGGCTTAATTTGTGAGTTTTTTTGCGGGAACTCTCTACTAACACGTTCAGCATTACTAAAGGAGCTAAGTCTAAACAAAGCGACTGAGATAGCTTGGCCCGAGAGTTGGTTTAACGCGCCGCTTCGCCGTGACTGACTTCCACTCAGATCACTTAATTTCAGATTCGTCCATCTTTATTCCTTTTGCAATAATCTTGTGGCATATACACGTCTACTCGCGCCCTGCGGTCAAAAACCTTTTGCCCTTCCAGGTCAAAACATCTGCCCAACCAGTGACATGTTCCCCCTATATGCGTCACCTGCCCAGGTAACAATACAGCACCCTCTAATAGCACCAATGAGGAACACAGGTAAACAAATTGGCTCCTGTAAGCATTGTCTGCTTACCTGGTTATAGGTGCAGTTCTTCTTCTTGCACTTGCCACACTGCAGCAGGTCTGTGGTGGTCCCACCAGTTTTGGCCATCTGGTGCTCTCTGATGGCCTCCTGGGTGAGAACGTTCCTCAGCTGTTTCAGCTCATCACTGGCCATTTCCTAAACAAAGAAAAGATGCAAAGGAAGCGGATGAGACCATGTGAAGTGAAAGGATGACAAACAGGAAGATGCATCTCATGTACAAATATGAATCAGAGCACTTCACAAGGAGGCCAACAGTGAGACAAAGTACCTCAGCAGACATGGAGGCGATGCGGCTTAACTCGATGCTGCCTGCGAGAACATTCCTGCGAAGCCCCGGGTTCTTAGGGTCCTTCAAGTTGCTGATGCGGCTCCGCACTCTGTTCTTGTATTTCATATCAGTGGCCTTTGTTTCCTGGTAGATATGTGCAATCGCAGTCAAGGTTGATTTAGTCTCACTGCGCACTGTGTGCATCGTATAAAATAGCCAAACGGATATACTTTGCAGTGGTTTATTTAAACTAGCACAGAAAATCTGAAAGATATGATCTTCAATCTCTGCTGCCATGCCGTCACAGTTTGCTCCAAAATCTTTGTAATCATCTGTGGAAACCAGAAAACAGTCACTGAATCATATAACATATTTAAATGTATGCTGGTCAAGCAGCCTTTTGACACTAACATCAGCTGTGCTGTGTGGTTTCATGCATATAAACTGCTGCAGAGTGTATTGTAGGTGCAGTCTCAGCCTCACTGTCTGTGCGCAGGGCAGCTGCCAGCATCTCAATGCACTTGTCTCTGATAGAGTCTCCGGTGGTCAGGTGAGGGGGAAGCGGACCCCCAGAAGAACTGAAGCCAGGTGACATTGGGCTGGTTGGGGTGGTGGGAGTTCTGGGGGCTTCGGTTTTATTCTTTCTGTATAAAATCAAATTTCTGACCATAAGGAAACCCTCCATCTAAAACTGTGGCTTTTTTTTCAGTATAATTAGAAAAAACACAAATATGAGGATTTTCTTTTTAAACATGAGCTACGACAGTAACTTGAATAACATGAAAAGAAAACCTGTTAAAATACCTTTCAGTGCTGTCAGTGGAGAGCTTCCTCTGTGGCGGCGCAGGCTGAGGAGGTTTGGAGCCCAGAGAGTCTCTCCTAAGAAGCCACATTAGGATAATCTGTATCACTTATGCATCCTAAAAGACTCAAACACAACTGATCTTTTTCATGTACCTTTCAGCTGTTAGCTTCTTTCCTGGCGGTGAGCTGCTTTTCTTTGAGTCAGTGGATTCCCGCCTGAGCAATGAGACACGGTCAGTTGGTTTAATGTGGATTCATTTGGAGTATGATTCACTTTTAAGCTGAGCAAAACTCGTACCTGTCAGGTTTGCCATCAGTTGAACGGCGTTTCACAGGCTGACCAGGTTTTGAATCACACGAATCCTTTCTGAAACAAAACAAAGATTTATAAGACTATTTCATGAAAAAAGAACAATAACACATACACACAAGCAAACACACACACACTTGGGTTGAATGAGGCTCATTTCCAAACTCCTTCACACCTGTGTTTTTCTTTGTTGCCCTCCACACTGGGCTTTTTAGGAAGAGGCAGTTTAGAGTCAGATGAATCTTTCCTGAAAAGAGGAAACATTTGTGTGACTTTAAAAGAAATTCAACAGCGGATCATAAAAGCATGATGAAGGCTTCCCATGCAAAAACAGAAATCAGCACATTCAGCATGTTGTGCAAGCCTTGACTTGCCAACCTTTCTCTCTTGGCTTCTTCGGAGTGTTTTTTAGACACTTTGTTATCCACCGAGTCTTTCCTGCAAAAGAAAAGGACCTTGATGCTGATAGAGCAATTCTAAACACCTTGAAACCAACAGGAATCTGATCATTCATCGGGATTACAGTTTCAGATCGTAGGTCCTCCAGAGGTATCAGAAAAATGTGAAGGGTTTTTTTTATATGTAAGAATAAGAAACAGAATCATTCTCAGATTCCAGACCTGTCTTTCTTCACTATATCTGCAGGCTTTTTCTGCACAGCAGGCTTTGAGTCGGTGGATGACTTCCTGTTGTAGCAAACAACACAAGGATTCAATGCAGAAAAGAAAAGTCCAAAATTAAATTACAGGTTGTTTTTTTCCTGAATGCTCTCCTTTCAAGTGGAAACTAAAAGCAGTCTGTAATGAAAACTTGTCTGAGCCAGACCTGTCTCTGTCCTTTTTCCCATCTAACGTTGAACGCCTCGGAGGAGGAGGAGGGGGGTGAAGGTGGATAGGTAGAGGAGGAAGAGGAGCATTGGGGTCAGGAGGCTCTTTTCTAAATGGAGAGACACCTCTCAGCTCAGCTGAATCACTTCTCAATTATGGTGAGTAATAGCAGCAAATATCACACGCTGATGCATGCAGAGCCTAACCTTGGTGGAGGATGAAGGTGGAGGGGAAGAGGAGCTATTGGAGCATTGGGGTCTGGTGGAAGTTTCCTGAGGTGAAAATGAACTTTTGTTTAAAAGTTCTTTTTTTCAGACTTTCTGATAATTTTACCTCCAAAAAAAAAGTCATTAAAGCACACCTAACCTCTCTTTCTTGACTTCTACAGCAGGTCGCTTGGTCGGTGGAGAGGCAGGTTGTGGAGGATGAGGACGAGGATGTCGAGAAGCAGAGTCTTTACTGTCCCTCCTGAACATATGTCATAGCAGTACAGATGACAGTGTGGCAGCAGATGACTTGGCATGCAGACTGACTCATCATGCACTACGCACAGCAGGAATCCACAAGTTCATCTATAAGACCGTAGAAATGACTGCTGGGAGTAACTCTGACACTGTTATATCATGCAGTTAGCAGCAAAGACGCGTCAGTCTGTCATGCGCTTTGGCTCAGGCAGAAGTCCTGACCTGTCTTTTTTTATGTCCAAAACAGGACGTTTGATGGGCATCGCAGGCTGAGCAGGTCGAGGAGGGGAGGGAAACCGGGAGGGATACAGAATACTGCTGTCCAGCACTCCTCTCCTGAAATATATTATTAGACCTGAAGCTTTGCTGGATTTCCGTGACTTGTTATAATGTTCTGAGCCACCACGTCCTCACCTTTCAAACAGCGGTTCGTGACGAACGGAGGGCTTGTCTCTGACAGGCTCGATCGGCGGCCTTTCTCGTTGAGGTGTGCTGACCGGTCTGTCACGTCTGCTCTCTTCTCTATGTTTGTCTTTCTTCACATCATCTTCATGCTTCTTTAGTTCCTCAGGTCGTTTCTCTTTTTTGAGTTGTTCCACATGCCTCACCTTTTTCAGATCTTCCAAAGATCTGTCCTTAATAGGGTCTGACTTTGGTTTTCCACTCTGCAGATCTTGTGTGTGCTTCTGTTTCTTATTATCCATCTCTATGTTGGGATTTTCTGTTTTTTTTTCCTCTCTGAATTCATAAAGATGTCTGTCATCTTGGAGATCCTTAGGGTGCTTGTCCATCCTGGGGTCTTCTGCATGGCTCTTTTTGCTTATGTGGTCATCGTTCAGTTTTTCTTCTCTGTTTTTATCAGAGTGTTCGTTGTCAGGGTCGTAGTCGTGTTTATGTTTGCAATCCAGTCTCCTGTGACTAACAAAAACATAGAATCACTTTTACCTCAACTAACAAACTAAAGATACGCTTGATTTCTTTCTCTTTTTTATATATATTTAAAAAATAATTTATCTAACATTTAGGCAAGTATGATATGGGTCTCTTCCATTCTGGAAGCCTCTGAAATAGGGTTAAAAACACCAATATTATAGACCTGCTCACTGTTATAAGTTTGTTTTGTTTTTTTTTTAATTAAAAAAGAAAATGTTAGTTATGTGGTAGCTCTTCAAAAAAGACCTCATCCTGGTGACGAGGACATCTTCTAATTATAGTGTCTCTTAACAGTAAAGTGCGAGGTTGTTCAGTCTAGCCTCACAGCTATGGAGCTGTTCCTGCTTTTCAAGTGTTTTTTAAGAGTTCCAGTTGAAAATGTTGCAAGTTAAAAAAAAAAATCACAAACATTTTCCCTTGTACAACAATTTTACCAACAAGATTAGCCTCTGACCATCAAATACAAGTGGAGTGTTAATTCCCATAAAGATAAGCTGATTTAATGCCTTTTTGGACTCAAATTTGTGGCATTAGTCAGGATTTTGGGGGATGAGAGGCTTTGAGACTCGATAGTGAGATGGCATGGTGTGGAACTGTAGCGACAGTCCCAAGATTAGTCTCCACTGACTTCAAAATGTAAGAGTTCCTAACTATGAACTTACAGTAGCAACCTACACAGAATTCAATCCAACTCAAGACATTGCTTTATTTAATTCAAATGGGAAGCTGATGCCTGAACTGTGTACAACTGTACATGTGAACATGGCTGGAGTGTCTTTGAATTCAAGATTTTTATTTTAAATTGTCTTCTATAAATGACTGGACTCTGTTATTAAATTTTAAAGCAAAAAATGTACACAGTAGTACAGTAGTGACAGCTGAAGACTGGGGACTCAGGATACACACCATGTACCATCAATCCCAGCAAACAAAAGCAGCATAAGTAAAAATACTGATAAACATACGATATTACTCTAAGTATTCTTCAGTTGTGAGTAGGAAGATCCTAAGAAGTGCAAATTGCAGATAGCTCTAAATAATTATGATCAGGTGATCATAACTGGGAAATGTCTCAGAATGTGTAATAATATCATCACCTTGGTTAATTTTTTGAATGGCATAACTTCTTATTACATAAAACAGTTGACATTGTTATCTTAAAAGTCATCCTATAGTACGGTTTTAATGTTATGGAGCCATATTGCAGATAATAGTGACCTGCAGCTCTCTGTGACAAGAAAACATTTCTTGATTTTGTGCTTTTAAAATGGAAAATCGAGGAGTATTTTAATGAAGCTGTCGTTGCTTCCATCGCTGATCTATCTGGCTGTCTAATACATATGAATATACATTATTATTTAAGGGCTAGAGTAATGTTTGTATATTTGTGAAGGTGATATAAAGCAGGTGTTGCAGGTATGCTGACAATGACAGAGCTTTATTTCATAATGTGCATGCCTTGTGTGCCATGTTGACTGCCTGTGTAGTTGCAGTGCAACAGCTGTGAAACTACTGACCTGCTCTGTGTCTCAGGAGGCGAGCTGCTTGGAGCAACTGCAATTTTGTCGGAGTCCAACCCGTTCTTCATTTTCTCCGTCTGGGAACGGCAGGATTCTGCAGGGGTGTATGAGGGAATACCAGCAATTCATTTTCATTATGTAGCCTATCATTTATCAATTTGACTGTACTCTGCAAACTGTGTACAAAATGGCGATACCCAGAAGTCTTTTCCAGTCTTTAATGAGAACTTTTGCCAAAGCAATGACTTCTTCATCTGTGCAATGCTTCCTGATACCGTTCACAGACATGCCGATTCTCGTTTCCTGAAACAACAAGGCGCAAAACGAATACTGTGAGCTCTGAATGCCACACACTTACAACATTGATAGTGTGGGAATCAGGGCTCAAAAACTTATTTTAACACACCTGGAGAAGTTTCAGTGTCATATTGAAGCCTTTAAGCTCTCTCAGCAGGTCCAAGGCACCATCCTGTACAAAAAAAAACAAAAACAAAACTTTACTTTTACCCTGTAATCCGACAGTGTTTAAAAATATGTAATAATGATGTAAATACAGATTTACCAACATGCTAATAAACGCATTATAAGGAGAACGTAGCCTACAATGGTTGGTGAGAAATACCATGTTCACTTCTGTTTACTTCTGCAATCTTGACAGATAAGATAAACAAGGATTGCATCATTTTTAGAAAATAAGCAGGAGTCCATTAAGTTTTGTTCATTTGCTAGAAGTTATGGCTGATTTATCATATCCAGCCGTTATAATGTGCAGACGTGCCCTGCAAATAATATCCTGTTTGCAGTGTAAACACAACTTGACCTATATCCACATGCCGAGCTGTTTAGTTTCGGTTGCAGAAGTGTGCACAAAAAAAATCTCATTTAGAAAAGAAACTAAACAAAAACGTAAATAAAAATAAACTAAGGACAAATGGTCAACACTTGTCCCCCACAGTGCTGGGGGGGGGGGGGGGGGGGGGGGGGGGTGAAATGTCCTGCGAGAGAATCACATGCAAACCCGCGTCAAACACCTGTTGGTCGTTTGTTACCGAACACACACTTCATACACTTGTGCAGAAGTTAAAAGTTCATCGAATCAAAAGAAATCAAAACCAACTTAATCAGAAACATCGAAGGTTTCTTTTCCAAACAAGCCGTTCGTGGGCCTTTTGCAAGGCACGAGGTGTCAGCGGGACATCGCGCCACCTGTGGTGTCAAAATATAGTCTCACCGTGTTATTTCTAGACACCATCTTGTCCAGTTTTTTGGCGATCCGGATGAGATCTTCCTCACGACTCATCGCTGCATTTAGTCGACCATAAACCAGTCAGCTATGTGGATTGAATGCTTATTAAAAATCCAAAGAACTGGGTAAGTTTGGATCTGCTTAGGTTGGACTTTACGCACGGCACGCTCCATTCAGTCCAGAGGCGTGTCCTGCTGCACGATCCCAGCTGACCAGCGACATATGACAACAACTATATATAGGTGCTGTAGTAGACGGATGGAGAGCGGAGATAACTTATTTTCAAGGTGATTACAGTCCAATAAATTAAATAAATTAAACCATTTGTTAAGCACTAAATAAGACTCCTCCCCCCGCTTTTCCAGCAGACAACTACTTCGTCTGCTTTCTTTTTTATTTTTGGGTGCTTTATATCACTGTTCAACATGTTTAAGATCTTCCACACAAACAAGGTCACTGACTAATTATTAATCTTTCCAAATCGAAGTTCGGACTGTGTGTTGTGTGTTCAAGTTATTTGCACAGAAGTGCCAGCTGCTGTGCCAAAGAGCCGACTCCCGACTCACAGTTTGCCTTCTTTCACACACACAACTTCGGTGCACTTCAACATTTAATTTGTTGTTGTTGTTTTCAGACACAACAGCAGCTAAACTTGAACATGGCAGAATAACACTATACAGTTTTGACATTTGTTTTTCTGTTATTTATTAGTCTAAAAAAAGGCATGAAGCTGTTACTGCATCTGTTCGCCACCAGAGGATGCTGTGTGCTAAGAGTCCAAGTTTATTTCGAGGAAGGACGAAGATCTCTCGTTTGTGCCGTTTTTAACCTGCAGAGGGTGTCAAGAGCTTTAAAATAAACCCAGTTGACACAAGGGGAAAGCCATAAGACAATACTGCTCTGCCAGCTGTTCAAGAGCCTTTCAAGAATTTTTTTTTCTTTCACACCAGCCGCTTTATAATTATGCTTTTATTTTGAAAAGGAGAACTTTTCATTCTCTTCAATTTGTTTCCATTTTTCTCATCAATTTGCATCATGCAAACTTAGGAGGGAAAATATTCATGCGTCAGTGTAGTTAAAAAATCTCTGCTAAAAAAACAATGCTTTTTTATACATCGTGAAAACTAAAGAAGTGTTAGTTATATTTCCAGTCATACTGGTTATGGTAAGCCTAACAGCCTGAATAAATGAGAACATGACTTCTTGTCTTGGTTTTTGAAGATATTTCACATCAGATCATGAAGGCTTCCTTAGTTTTGAATGAATGGTTATGAGTTTCAGACTTATCTGCTGAAGGGATATTTTACACTTTTGGAGTCATTGAGGTCATGTTTAATTTGCTGACCCACCTACCTATTCTGCGAGGTCGTTTAGTTCATTGTCATTTGTGAGTTGTTTACCTATCTGAACAACATGTTAGTCACAAGATCCAACATATGAACCACAGTCAAACCACTTAGGGACCATAGACTAGAGTCATAACTGCATTTTCAAGTGTTGTGTTATATATGAGGTCACTCTGTTTAAATTTATTTTTATCCAATTTCCTAAATGGCCTCTTCATCTGATTTAGCAGCAGAATTAATTGACACTTTGCGTAATACAGTTAGTTTAGTTTAAGCATCTTTTCGTTCTTCTCAGATTTTAATGCTGCTGTGATACAGCAATTTTTTCAGTCTGTGCTCAATAAAGAATGTTTGATTCAGGTTCAGATGAATAAGCACTGGGGGAGTTAGAGCTCATACTGACTAGTTGTTCAGCCCAGAGACAGAGTACAAGAGAAAGGAGGCAGAAGTAATGACAGAAAACACACAGCTAACTCAATGTGTCACACACACTCATATCATTTATCTTCTTCATCACTTGAAAACATTGCCGGAAAACTCCAAAACACACACCCCAAGTCATCTCCACAGTCCCCAGTTTTTTCCTGTTTAATAATGTATGCTGTGGAAAAAATGAGTACACGTTATGATGCCTGGTCTAACTAAAAGCACATTTGTTTGGAAAACAAGGGTGATCTAAACATTTGTACGACTGTAATACTGCTTTTTCATCGCTATGTAGGTGTTAGGAAGTAGGTGTCCATTCATGGCCAGTAGTTAAAAATCCTACATGTTGTGTTTTTATGTATCAAATTGTTTGCAGAGATGCCAGCACACTGAACACACACAGCAATCGCTGCTGGTTCTTTGTGTCAGTGTGGTGTGTAAATGCACAGTGATAGCAACATGGTCAGAGAAGGCCAGCTGCTTACTAAACACCACATCCAAACTTTTTGTTGGGAAAATTTACAAGTATTTTGAAGTTTATATTTTGGTCTGATAGGAGAGGGGAATATGTCATAGAGAAGACATATATGTTGGGACTGTGGGACCACATGGCAAGGTGCCATAATCAAAGCATTGATCATGTGGTTTGATAGCCTATGTCCAGGAAGTGGTGTATATATTTCAAAGAGAAGGGGCCCCAGTGTTGAGCCTCAAAGCACTCCAGTGAAAGACTTTTCTAAATGTTTTAATGTGATGGACACTGCTAGGCGCTTTAAATGTTTGTATTCCCTTGATCTATGCCTTGAAATGTGGGGTTATATGTAGATATCCACGTACCTTCATTGGATGAGAGGTCTAATTTTCCTGATGGGATATTTCTCCCTTTTATTGATAATAACCTTGTCATTACAGAGAACTGCAAAGGGGATAATGGAAATTAATCCATGTTAAGATCAATCTAAAACTAAAAAATGTTTTCTAAAATTAAATCAATATAAATTTCCTGTGAATGCAGCAGTCAGGAGTGGGTCTGGAAAGTTTTTCATGGGGGACCAGGCAGGGGCACAGAGCAGGAAAAGGCTGGCAAATGTAAAAGAGATCTTATTTTAAAAAAAAAAAGGGGGGTTAGATTTTAGAAAATAATTAACTTATTGGAACTGAAATTCCCCTCTAATGCAAAACCTAAACAAGAAATTGTATCAAGAAAACAGCAAATAAAGGTTTTTTGATCCTACATTGTGTGGATTAAATTGCTGCCACCTAAATACTCAATACTTATTGATAAGTTTTTAATGTTTTTGTAGTATTGTAACGCATTAACTCAAGGAGACAGACCGGGTTTATCAAGATTTTATGTGCAACAGGGGGAAATAGCAAGAATCTCACGATAAAGGTCAAAGCAAGATATTTCTTGCCAATCCAGATCGTGACCAGGTAAGTCAGAGGCAGGAAGTAGAAGGAAGGTCCAGCTCTGTAGATATGAGGTCCAACCAAGTACAAGAGTGGAGCAGGCTTCAAGTAGCTTGTAGTTTGATTAAATGCTGGTGTGAACGATCAGTAATCCGGAGAGCAGCTGCAGAGAAGACGAGCAAGAGTTGGTGTGTCCGCAGCAGAGCCAGGTGCAGGTGGAACCAGTATCATTGGCTGTTTAACTTTGCACAGTCATCACATCTGATTGTTTTTTGTTTTTTTTTACATCCTCTTAATAAAAAATAAACAGTTTAAACAGACAAATTTGATGATGATGCTGTAGAAATGCTGCAAGATGGCCAGAAACATGGTAGTATTGATGTAGAACATCATTTAGAAGTAAAATATGCAATGTATTTGTGTGCACTTGGGCATTTAGGGTTTACTCAAGTAAAGGTCAGATTACACTGAATATTTGCAAGAATACGATTATCTATTCTTTGGATGGTCCCTTATGTTTGTCAGTCAGATATTAGGTGTTGTACCCCTTGGCAACAGTCCACAGTGCTCACAGGTTATTTTGAGTTCTGCAGCTGATGCATATTAACAAATATTTGAAGAATTACATAGTTTAAGTTCTTCCTACAAGGTCTTTGGTCATGTATTATCTGAAAAAGTTTCTTAGAGCTACATGGGTGTTCTCATTTAGTCCACTGGGAGCTGAGCTCTGATACAGGTTACGTCCTGGAGTTTTTTGGACATCAGGTTTTGATGGAAGTGAGGCTACGAGATGCACAAGTGCCAACAGTTTCATTTTGTCCAAATATAAGTTGGTTGAAGACTTTGAAGTGGTTTAGGCCCTATCTAGATGCCTCTATCCATCATGTCAGGATGGTCTCAATACCAATATCACATTTTTGTTTATCTGTAGGGCTGCACAGGGCCGTAGTGGTCAGCGCTGTGGCATCACAACAGGGCCTCGACTTGGGGAAGATTTGAATGGTGGCCTTTCTGTGTGGAATTTGCATGTTCTCCTCATGTATGTGTGGGTTCACGCTGGCTACTCTGGCTTCCTCCCACCATCCAAAAACATGCATGTTAGGTTAATTGGTTACTCTAACAGTGTTTCTAATAGTATGAATGGTTGTTTGTTTCTCTGTGATGGACTGGCGACCTGTCCAGGGTGTTTCTGCTTCTTGGCCAATGATTGCTGGGATAGGCTCCAGCTTCCTGTCAGCCTGAATTGGAGAGTTATATTTAACAGTTACTGTGGAAAAAAAGCACTCACTATGATGATAAAATTGCAATATCAATATAAAACCTTAAACTAATATATTGCTATTCACCATTTCACCTTTGTTGCTTCTAAATCTTGTGCTTTATTTACTTTTGGTAGCTGAATAACTCAAAATAAGCAGAAATGGCTAAAATTAGTAGAAAATCTGTTATTTGCTATCAGTATTGTTTAGATTTATATCAGTTGATCAAACAAAATATTCATATTATCACAAGTTTATCATGGTACCCCTTATTCAATGTACTATTGCATAGTTAGTTTAAAGGGTTAAATGCTGCAGCTAAATGATTTTGGAAAAATGTGTTGAAACATGTAATACTAAAAAAAGAAACAAGATTGGAAAAAGTAAAAGCATAGCCCATGTACCTAAAAGCAAACTGTGACATTCTTGTGTGTAGCACAAGGATTTGAAGATAACTGTGTTAATGACGGTAGGTGAAAGTACAGACTAAGAGCTTGTCTTGAGCAAAGCGTATTATCTCTTTACACTGCTCTTACACAACAGGACGAGAGCACCACCCACCCTGACCCTATCTCTGCCTGTCTGGCAGCTAGACACAGTGCCAGCCAACCTGGGAAGTGGGACAACTCACTGTGAGGTAAGAGAGGAAGCAGGTTAAGAGGAAGAGCCAGCGATCAAGATCAACTCACAGCATCCTTTAGCTGGATGTACTAAACCTAAATGCCTAAAAACCTGCAGTCATCCAGAGACTCCTGACCTCTTTGCTCAGACCAAGTAAACTTTCTAAGCGATGCACTCGTAGGAAATTCCCTCAGTTTTTCCCAACAGTGCTCCTAAGTGTTAAACAAGGCCAATGCATGGAATTAATTATTTAAATTGATTACTTAGAACAACTGATTATACATCAGTCTGTGGAGCAGAGCAGTGTTGGAGTGCTGTTTGCATCAGGGTTTTCCCATTTTGCTGCTTTAACTTCCACTCAAGTTCAATTCAGGCAACTACTGTGTTCATTGTTTCACTCAGAGATTAAATGTTAAATCCCCATTCAGTTAGGATAGCATTAAGACTCCGTTTTGAGTCTAATAAGCCACTACCCCCAGTTCTGTTTTTAAAGAATTTATTATTATTATAGTCTCTTATATTTATTATTATTTAAAGACATAAATCTAAGCTTTTTAACAAAAGCAAACACAGGTTGTGGTGGTGGTGGTGGTGGTGGGGGAGGGGGGGGGACGGTGGAGCTTGGGGGGGGGGGGGGGGGGGGGGGGGGGGGGGGGGGGGATAGGAAGCAGCGGGAGGGTTGTGGGGAGGGGTTGTTGGGGGGATGGTCTACGGACGTGTCCTTGTCCTTGGGGATCCCGTCCCCCATCGCGCCGGCCCGCGATGGTTTTGCTCTGGGTGGGCGGGGCCCGCTGGGTCTTGGCCGGGGCTCTGCCGGGGGGAACGGGTGGTCCTGGGGCCTGTGGGCTGCCGGCTCTCTGTGCGGCCCGCGCTTCGGCACCCGGCGCCCGCCGGGCCGGCTTGCCGTCGCCCTGTGCTGCCCGGTGCCCCTGCCTCGTCGCGCCGGGTGGCGCCTGCCTGGAGGCTTCCACTGCTCTGGGCTCGGGGGACGGAGGCTCTCTCTGCTTTGCCTGCCCGGGCTCTGTGCACGGTGGGCTTGCCGGGCCCTGGGGACCTTGGCTTCCTCCCCTACACCTCGGGTCGTGGTCGTGCTCCCCTACAAGCACTCAGCTGATCTTTGATTGCATGATCACAGGTTGAACACTCACACGTGCACGCCCACAAAGCGCTCATCTTCCCATCTGCTTCCTACTAAATGTTGCTGATGACTCTCTGTATGTTTAATAACGGTTGGTATTGTAATTGTTATTTTATTAATTCATTTACTTTTTTTACTTTTATTTTTCATTTTATTTTGTCTGTTTTTGAATATTGTCACTATCCTACTTTTGTCTTGTTGTATTTTTTCAGTACTTTATATTGTTTTGCAAATACTGTAACTTTAGCAGCTTAGACACGCCTTTCTTGTCTGTCTCTCTTTTTCCTCCTTTCATTTCCTCTTTTTTTTCCTCTTTCCCTGCCAGGTCCAGCTCGGCCATATCAAGACTGACGATGATTGCAAAATGATAAAAGGAAAAAAAATAAAATAAAATAAAATAAAATAATCATCATAATAATAAAAAATATTCAGATTATCAAGGGCAGCTATATACATGAGATGTCTCCCTTGGCAGCAAATCTGTCTTGCAAAAATATGGCACGCAGATTGCTGTACTGTATGCTGAGATGCTGGACAGGACAGGTAAAAAAAAAAAATGCGTGTGTGTGTGTGTGTGTGTGTGTGTGTGTGTGTGTGTAATTTCATTTCATTTGATTTAATTTAATATTAATTAATTTCATTCCTAACACTTCTCACATTTTTAATAAAATCTAAACCTATGTCTTTTCATGTGTCACACCAAGATATCCTGACTGCAAGTTAATTACTCATATTAATAATATGTTGGACAGTTTTAGGGCAGACAGACCTTTGTTTGGTCACTCTGTCCCTCAGTTGTGTTGTACCAAATCTCCATGCTTGTAATACAAAATGTTAGCATAATACAATTTTAGTAAGAATAAGGAGGCGTACAGTCATTTTGCAGCTGAGAAAGTGCAATCATTTTGCAATTTTTTAAACTGTTTCATTTGTGTTGTGGAAACGCAGAACTATTTCACATTCTAGTGTGAGACTGTGTTGCCAGAAGAGACAGCTGGCTTGGGGGATTGGCTGGTTTTCTGGATCCAAAAGAGTACCTTTAGACTCAAATCAGAAGACAGGCCAACCATCCAAATTACATACAGTTTTTCAGCCAGAGCGTGGATATCAACACCTTGTAGACAGTATGACTATATAGGCAGGATTAGGAGTTGGTTTCATTAAGAATGGTGATGCAGCCAGAATAAGTTGATTATAAACGGTGCAGAAAAAGAGACAAAGCCAAAACTCACCAACCACATGCTTTAATCAGGTAAAATTAAAAAAGAAAGAAAAAAAGCCAAACAGATATGAAACAAAGAGAATGGATTGTCAGGCTTAAAAAGTTTAAACTATAAACCCACAAAATTAAATGACTGTGGAATAAGTTGAAAACTTACACTTAAAATAATGACATCAATTGGTGGACTCACTGTAGTCTTCCCTAAATGACCCAACCGAGCAATCTTTGATAAATACCCAATTTAACTTGTGGACTACATTACTATAAAAAGACAAAATAGATTTTCACTTCCCAATATCTCTGAAATGAGAAAGTTGTAAAGAGAAACAAGTTCCTGTTGTTTTATTTTTGTCAGCGCATCTCACTCAACCCAGATTTATGGCTCTCAGGCTTTGCACAGTTACATAACTGCATCTGCGTGCATTCTCATGTGCTTCACGGACGTACTCTAAGCCGCTGCTGCTGTGTCTGAGATACTATCATTAGCCTCCTGGATTTGAGCATATCAAGTCCTATCTTGTATTTTGTTTGTGAGTGCAGCAGCATGTTAATGGCATGTAGCTTTGTTCAGCAGAAGGGGGAAAGTTATCTCTGTACGCCCCTCATGTTCGAACTGCCTCATCTACCGGCCTACAGTAATTTTCTCTCTTTGCACCTCGCCCAGTGCTGGTATCTCTGCTAGTCACAGACCAGAGACGCCAGACCTGGACAGTTATTGTAGTTTTTGGATAACATCAGACAAGCAAATGAATGATTTCATTTGACTGTCAATTTTTCTTTTTTCTTTTTTTTTTTTCCTCGTTCTGGTTTCAAATACAAAACCTATAATAGAACATGTCAAAACACAGTGGGAGAACTGTTTAGACATTCACATCTGCAGCTGGCTGGAAGGTAATGCCAGCCTGGTGGGGCTGGTTTGTCTGTTAATAATGACCACTGTTTGGTGTCGGCACTCGCAAAAAGTAGGCTGAGATCTTGGACCACCCAAAGACTTTAAGAACATCCCTGTACCTTCAGCTGTGTCTAAGTCTCTGTTTGGTGCCACACCTACGTACACACACACACATCTGCCATATCCAGCTCTATTTTGGTGGTGCCACAGTTTTAGGCTACCCTTGACCAAAATAACTGGTGGTGCCACCGTTAGACATCCAAAATAGCTAAATGACTAACCAAACTAAGACTGAATCGTGCTCCAAACAAGAGACGTTTAACCCCATTCTGACTGCAAAAGTGCAATTATTGTGTGTCACCCAAACTTTAGATTATAAAAGGTGAGGCAGATAAAATGATTCAGCTTATAGGCGCATGATAAATTGCAAATGGCACATTTAAATGCAGAAAATGCAGCAAAGGGATATGTGGGATATGTACTATAGCTTAACTGTCAATTACACAGGGGCATAGTGGACAGACAATGAGTCATTTGTATGGTGTGTCTGCAAAAAGATCATGTGGTTCTTCCCAAGGCTGCGATTTTGATCTCTGAGCTCTTTTCGTTTACGCTTGAGCCTTCACTTTATGCTGACAAACTAGTATGTAATACCTTTGGCTTTCAGTCTGAAAGGGGAAACATTCATTCTTTCATTTTCTGTACCACTTTTTCCAATTCAGGACTGTGGGATAGCTACAGCCTATCCCAGCAATTAGCTGCCGAGAGGCAGGGTACACCCTGGACAGGTTGTCAAGCCATTACAGAAAAGTGGAAATAGACCCTTGAATTAAAGCAACAAATTTTGTCAGCCATGAATGGATGAGCAGCTAGAATGCTGCAGGTCAGTGCTTCAATATCATCAAGCCAAATAACTTCAAGAAAGTGGCAGTTTGCAGATATCTCATTGCACAAACTCTTCAGGTCAGACTTTGCTAATTGACAACATGGAGGTTCTACATTAACAGGCTGAATTGTGTTAGTGTGCAAATCCCCTCTTAGTCTGATTTCCTTTTCAACTGCCCACTAATCCAACAAGTGTACCATAGTTCAATACCTGAGACATGTCCTGCACCTTTCCCCTCCTGTACTGGCAGCTTAAGTAGTGCTGTCTTTCACGTCCTGCTGATGAACACCTGTTATTGGACAGAAACTGAAGAGAGACTTGGGGAGAAATGAACTGTTAACAGTAAAAGAGCATCATATTCACTGTCACGTTTGTCAGACATGTTATGTGGCAAATACAAACTTCATTTCAGATCTGTAAGAGATGCCTTGAAAAGCTCTGAAAAACAACTGATATGATTTGGTTCATTTAAAGATGTTAAAACACAGTCACACACAAAAGCCAAATAGAGAGGATGCAGTTGTCATGGTAACGAGTGAAAATTCTTCAGTAAAAATGACCAACCAGCCAAGTCTCACAACAAAATATAAAATAGTCACAGAAACTTAAAGCAATGCTAAGGTTTAGCATTCAACACACTGATATTCATTATGAGTATTCTTGGAGCCGGCTTTTTTTCATGCAGGGGACGTTATGTGACTGCTGTGTTTTGTTTTATAGCAAAATGTAACACCAAATCAATTGATTATCAATACACTGATTAGTTTGAACAAACACAAACAATGGCTGATGAAGCAAACAAACAGAAGAGGACATGGAGGAAGCCAAGAAAAGTGACAGAACAAGAGATAAGACAAGAGTCAACACTGGACTCACTTTTACCAGCTGGACAGAGCTCAGAGAAGAGATGAGATGCAAGCTGAGATGATGCCAAAGAGCAAAACTCTTCCAAAGTTTAATAGCATTGCTTCAATTAACTGATTACAGATACAATTTGGGGTGTTTTTCATTGTATGGGGTATGAAAATAACTCCACAGAGCAACACATTGTCACTGCATTTGGCTAAATTGTGTTACAAGATGACAATTGCATTAAATTTAGGAGGTAAAAAAGTTTGAAATTTGAAGTTGATGGGTTGTGGGATGTTGTTGCACCTTCTGCCGCCAGCTGAAAATTCAAGCTCCACTCTCAATCACTGATGTTTAAAAGTAAACTTATTTTAAAATTTAATTTTAGGACACATTAAAAACTAGTTGATGAATCTTAAACAAGTTGGCTTGCATTCAAAGACAGTAATAACACTTGACATCATAGTAATATTTTCGCGGATTTGACTGACTGCCACAAAAGCATGTTAGGCAAACAAGCAAGACATCTTAAAGAAATACGTTCCCATGTGATTTGTGCTGGGTGGAAAAATAATTTTTAAAAAATACAAAATTTTGTGTTTCAAGGGGGATTTGGGAAATGGAAAGTGACGAGAGTGGTATACATTGGACAACTTTTTGAAAATGATAATATGAAATAATTTCATTCATTCATTCATTCATTTTCTGAACCGCTTAATCCAATTCAGGGTCGCGGGGAAGCTGGAGCCTATCCCAGCTGGCTTTGGGCGACAGGCAGGGTACACCCTGGACAGCTTGCCAGTCCATCGCAGATTAAATAATTTGAATAATTAAAAATATTAATTTAATCTAACTGGATAAGATTTCTGTAAATTTGACCCAATTAGAAATTATTTGTCCAAACATAAGGAATGGGAATACATTCATAAAAGACTAACTTGTTTGGAACAAATGTCAATGACTAACTCTGATACCAATAAAAAGTTCATTTCAAAATCATATATGGCCCTTCAGATGGAAGCAGAAAACACTTTGGATATGTAAGAGAAATGGAAGAAATAATGAAACAGTGATCTTGGGAGAAATCTGGGAGGAATACTTTAAATTGGGACATACAATGTTGAATAGTGTTTCCTCGCACTGGTTGGAATGAAAATCTAAAATGCAATATTTTATTGTGGGTGCTGTGACCAGTCAGGAGACTGTACACATATATCCTGGGATTGTCTTAATACCAAAGAATATTGTGAAAAACATAAGGAAAATGAAAGTATTTGTAAGGAAAAGCTTCTGTTATTTTACCAAAAACTGTTAAATAAAAATAAGAAAATTATTCAAATTCTGATTACAGTAGCAAAAAAGTTCAGAATAGTCTCTTGGCTAAAACCACAATCTGGTTGCAAAGACCTTTGCTGGAAAATGATAAAGGACATGATGAGAATGAAAAGAGAAACAGCAGAACTAAATTTAAAGTCAAAACATTTCAAGAAATATGGACACCTGCAGCCCGCTACAAGAAATAGAAAAACTATAACTACTCTGGAGCTTTAATTCATTATTTTCATTTTTATACGTATGCATACGTTTACATATGTGTGTAGGAAAACATGTTTTCCTTTCTTTTTTGTCATTTTTATATTTTTTTGTTTTGTGTTTGTATATATATGTGAATGTATACATGTATGTATGTACGTGCATGTAATTTTTTTTTTTTTTTTTTTTTTTTTAACAAAAAAATGTGTTTCACAGCCCTAACATTTTCCCATTTCCTCACTACCATGAGACCAGGCTGATACACAGATACAAAGTTCCTCAGTCATGACCTTGGTGGGTTCATTGAGGTCTGCGCTCTAACAACACACGCCACTGACCTCTCAAGTTACACCAACAGACCTGTGAGAAGCTGTTTCATCTGTTTTTCATCGAGTTTATCAAACATTTGCTAAAGCTTTCAGTTAGTATATAGTTTTACAACACATCAGGCACTGCTTACTATACTGAATAACATTCATGCCTAAGCTTTGAAAGTTAGATCCCTCACATTAACCAGGTTTTTATTCTTTGCAGTGTATTTCCCTTTAAATGTTGTCACCATAACTAAATCTGCATGTATGGTTTTTTCGGGCTGACTTGTAAAATTCAGAAAGGGAGACATTCAGATTAATTCTCTTGTTATGGTAGCAGTGGGTTTTGTCTTGGGTGTGTGTAGGAGGAACTGAACCATTGTAATGAAAACAAAAATAAACATCTTCTAGAAAGATAAGCACTAAGAAAAAATGAAAAGAAAACACAGTTTGGCTGTCCCAGTCCCTTTCAGCTGTGCTGTTTTAAAGTGTGTGGAAGATTTATCACTTCCATTTGAGACTTCAGCAGCCCAGAGGAAAGGAAACTCTGTCCAAGAGCTGCAACCCAAAAAATAAAACTCTCCTGAGCTCAAGCTGACATGTTAAAATCGTGGGTGATGTCAAGACCAAGAGGTCTCTGGTGATGATGTCAGGATATATACTAAGGCCTGTGTGTGTAACTACATCTTCTGGGGAAGGCAGAATAGGCTGATGTGTATATTTGTGTCTGTTTTGGTTCACTGACAACATACAAATGCTCTCTGTCTCTGTGGGGTCCAGGAAGTTAAAGGGTCTCAGAGCAGAGGAGGCGTCTCCGCCTTGGTCAAGATGCCTTGAATCATTTGCTCAGGCTTCCTGTTTTTAGATCATATAACAGCTTTTGGATGTTATATGTTTTATATTTTACATCTGATCTTACAGTGGCATGGTAATGACATTGTATTTATTTAATTCTTTTTTCTCTCTTTTTTTGATGGCTCAGTGTTACTTGTATTATCTAACCCTGAAGAGAAAGAAACAGTCCTGCAGGGTGTCTTGTCTGCTGGGAGAAAAACAAAAAGATTATGAAGATGAGGAAAAGCACAGTCATCCAATCAAATCATTAATGTTTCTGTCTCCACAGACCTGTGGAAACCAGGTTTAGTGTGTTACATCATCTGGCTGAACGCCAAAGGTCGACGCTGTCTGCTGCAGTTCACTACAGTACAGTTTTATCACAGCGCTGAAGTGCTTACAGAAGGCAAGAGTTGTGAATGGAAATGTACAGTGCATACTATAATGTTCCAGGCCTTCCCAGTTTTCACCATCTTTGTTTTTCAGATCCATCCTACAGTAGATTCATTTCCATTTTCTTTTGGGCAATAATATGCACTTAATCACAAAATGTAAAGGTTGGAGCAATTTTTAATTAACATGAGTAATTAAGACAAGAAATAACATCAGAAATTTTCCATTTACAAAAATATTCAGACCTTTCATTTGTTCAAGCCTCAAGTCTTCTTAGGAATGACCATAAACCCTTGGTATTCATTCTACAGAAGCTTTCTTCATTCCTTTTTAGCTAAATCAGCAGGTTTTCATGGGGAGCATCAGTGCAGAACCATTTTCACATCCCTCCAGAGATGTCCTGCTGTCTTGACATCTACTCTGAAAAGGTTTTCTCTTGGGATTGCTCTTTGTTTTTCTGCATCCATCTTTCCCTGACTTCAATTTCATGATAACTGTGGAAGTTTGGCTGCAGGGATGGCATTAATGAGTGGACATTCAGTGCTTAGTTTACTCCACATGCCACATTGGAAATTATGGCTAATGGTATTTTATGCCTCCAAATTTTTTCATTATGTCATGCTGGAGGCCACTGTGTTTGGGGACACTTTAAACGCAGCAGAAATGGTCTTTTACCTCAGATCTGTAGCTTGGTACAACGATGTTGTGCAGGTCTACTCACATCAGCCTCATACACACAGCAACATCCAAGAACGGGAACACGCCTTCTCTGTTACATCCAGTGAACAGAGTTATAGAGTTTGTTCTCTCATAGCAGTTGGCAAATATAAATCAACAACTCCCTCCATACCATCTCATTTTCTTTCTGAAATCAAGTCAGGAAAATAATTGCCTAATTAAAAATTGAGGCTGTTTGGTTTAAACAGGCTAAATCTGTCCTGCGTGAGTGGACTGAAACCTTACGTGCCCCGCGCACTTACTTCAAGATGCCAAAATCTGATAATTTCATGCTCGGGAGGTTTGTGCCGGATGTGGGCTGACACAATTGGATGAAGCACGCTGTTCCAAATCTGTTTTTTCAGCCTCCACATTTTTTAGCCAATGACTGGAAAACATAGTGTCCAAAGCACATAAAGGGCTGATCAAAATCAACAGTGAAACAGTAAAACCCTTTAACAATTACACAGGCATTTAATAACAAAAAAAAATACAAAAAGAAAGACAACTGATGACAAGGCTGACACAATTACATAAGACAAAATGATTTCATGAGCAATGGAGAGGTTCCTTTTGCCGACACTGCAAGAATCAGAATAATCAACCAAACACCTGGAGCAGACAATAATCATTACATGCTCATGACAGACTCACTCTGGAAAGTGTGGGTTATTGCTTAGAAGTGCATTGATGTAATGAAATGGAAAATCTTTTGAGTTTGTCCCGGAGGTTACCCTGGGATTCCTCGTGCTAAGCCATGAAAAATAAAACTTTATTTCCCAAAGGTTTTCAATTTGATTTGCTTTTTACTGAAGTTCTATTGTTTTTGAATCAATCCACATGAATTCTGTTCTTCTTCTAAAGAGAAATGCAGGAAGACCACCACTTGTTAAATTGGTGGGAGCATTGATGTAGTTTTATGTTCTAACCAAATGATATGCTGCTGAATTACCACCAGACAATCTGTTAGCAAGTTTAAAAATCTCCCAGTAGTTAAATGCCAGGCTACATAAACTTTTATAACATCTGTCTTGTATTTACGTCTCACATTGGAGGAAAAATACAAGTCAAAAGTTTGTTTGAGACTTCCAAGATAGTTTTGACAGTTCCCTGATGGCTAATGATGAAACATGATACAGATTAGCATGGTTTGGAGCAAAGCACACATCTCAGAAGTGAAAACTGGCAAAACAAATCACTGATTTATGTGTTTTGACAAGGCCTCATTTTCCATCTGACCTCAGCTGCAGAGACAGAAGAAATGCAGTTTGATAGAAATGTTGGTTTTTGAATGGGGAAAATATCATCCTGAAAAGTTATCTGATAACTGTAGCGTAACATCAAGACATGGAGCATTTAATTTTGTTTGTATTAATGTCATCCCAAAGCCATGAAGTTATTATAACCAGATCAAGCCCAGTGAACTGGTAGCCAGCAGCGTCAGTCACCCGCAGCAGGAGGCAGTTTGTTGGGGCTGAGCAGCCAGACAGCAGTGGTGATGAGGAGTTGAGGAGTTGCGCATAGACATGTGAAAAACTGAAAATATGGAACAATGATTTTACTGGACTCTGAGTAAATAAGCTCACATCAGATCAGACCTAGATCCTCAAGCATGAGTCATCTGTCTCTTGAAAGCCCCACATGATGATCTTTAACACTCCTCTAGTGTGGATGAAGACCACAGCCAAGCCCTTCTCTCAACATCACACTTCCTGTTCTGTTCCAGGAATGCAGGAAAGCAGACACAAGTGAAAGGAGCCTTATGGATGGCCTCCACATGACGTCTAACTGCTAAAAAGGTAAGAGAATCGCATGTGGTAACATCACTTGAGCCTACTTCTGAGACGTCCTTCAGATACTTTTTTTTTTTTCTTCAGGACAAATCTTTGTACACATGATCCCCCACAGCAGATGCAAAGTTGCTCAAGCTGCAGTCCTAAATTTCCTCTGAGGCCCCTTTTTTTTGCATTTTGTTTATCTTTTACCTGGAAAATGTCTTAAATTTAGCTGGTGACAGCAGTAAAAATTGAAGGCAAAGTATGAACCATTTTAACCTCAACCTTTTTAAACACAATAAATCTTCCTGTCATCTTGTTTTAACAATTTCTTTTGCAAATCTAGAGCAGAAATTAACCAGAGTAAATTTTACATGCCCATGAGTACATGACAGTCTCCTCAGTGAATGTGCCTTGCTGAGCAACAAAAAATAACACCGCTTGAACGTTAAGAGGAATACTGGCAGGAACCTGTTTCGTGGAACGAATGCAAGCAAACTATTCAACAATCAGAAAATGGAAAAACCTATTTAAGTATTTGTAGATTTTAAGTTCATCAGTCTTTTTCTTAATTACTATTGTGTCTGAAAAGCTTTTTATTCTTTCAGTTTAAAAAACAGTGTCTCCTTCTAAACTCTTTAATAACTAAATTGATGATATCAGCTGCTCTCAAGGGAATTTTCTTCTTGATCAAGCGTGTTCGTCATAAACCCATTGTTTTGGTGGATCAGTCTGTTCTTGTGTTTCTTACATTGGTAAAAAAAAAAAAAAAAATACGAGCAACCATTTAATCCCAACTAATGCAATGACTAGCTTTTGATTTCTTAATGAAACATGTGGACACAGAGTGGGTTCACATCGTAACCTCATCTGCACATTCCTGCGGTTGAATAAATTGAGTTTGCACACGATTTAAAGAGCTCTTCAGCTGGCCCCCATGCAGGATGCTAAGCCCAGATCTAACAGTGAGAGCAGCTTATATGTCCATCTTTGTTGCTTGTAAAGAAGTACAGAATGTCTGAAGACCAATGCAGATGTAGCTTGCCGTTAAATTCAGTTTCTGGAAATCATTTGGATTTATAAGATGGAAAAATCATTTAACGAAGTCTGTAGGTTGTCAGCTTAGTGTAGCATTTGCACATCATAACTGAACACTCAATTGAAGAAGCATAATGATGAATCTCAGGACATCAGTACAGTTAGGACCAGTTAACAACACTGATCCAACGCACACTGAAGACTTTCTCCAGACGGCTTACAGACCAACAGGAACTGCACCATCTTGCTAAGTTTATGACTTCAGATTTCCTGATATTGCAGTGTCGCTCAGAGCAGAGAGCAGCGTCGTAATATCCAAGAGACTCATTTTGTTTCCATTTATTCCTCCTAATATTATCAATATCTTATCATCCTTTATCATCATTCTTTATTTCAGTTCTTTTTTTCTTTTTAAACTTTCAACAGCATTAATTTTGTTCTCACGACAATGTGAATTATGCGGAATGCTTGTGGTACAGATTTTCTTTATATTTGTCTTTATGATGGCAAAATAACAAGCAATGGTTTAATGTTTGCCACATAATGGAGCATGTTGAGTTGCTGGGTTCTCATAAATTTAGTTTCACACTCAAATAAAGTGGATGCTGATTTGTACATTTAAATCTTTTTAATTCCAGCTGACAGAGCCGGTTTATATTTATAGAAGCAGACATTCATTCTTATGTATTTGGCCGAAAGCGATGGTATAATTTGGTGTATAAATCTTAAAATCAAGACCATGTGTTGATGCTGCACTGTAAAAAAACAATTACATGTTGAAACAAAGGAGGAAAAAAAAGGCAAACTTACTAATCTAACCTAAAATTCTGTAAAATCCTAAATATACAACAAATATTTACTGTCTAATCTTAGTTAATAACTGCATTATTGATTGAGATATGATGATAAACTGAGTTAACAGTGTCTGCTCAGACATCATAGTGTTTGCATGAGGACAGAGTGGTTGATCAGGCCGGCCACAGCCCCGCTCAGAGGGTAAAATCTACACACTGCTGCCATTCAGTTGGCCCAGCTCAGTGGATAAAGTTAGGATTGTTTGTTAGCTGGCTGTAATGCCAGGAATGCTCAGTGCTATGTGTAAGTGTCTCTCACACTTTTTGCCTCTCAGGCAGCAGATTTTACATCCGCGATGACATCCCTGAACCCTGAAGTGAACTAACTTAATCTATTTCTTTCCTGCAAATTACTCCACTCTCTGCCAAGTAGTGACTGTCCAGTCTATTCTCTACTCTGGCATTTTCCAGCATGTACCATCTGTTCGTCATGACATCATTTCTAAAAGAGCACACACACAGACACGCATGTCTGATGATTCACAGCTTTTGTCAAACGAGTGTCAAGCTGCTTCCGAGTCCTGCTGAGCCTCTCTAAAAGTCTGCTTTTGGGGTTTTAGAGCATCCAGGCCAAAACAATGTTGATTACTGTGCTGCAGTTCATATCCCTGTGTTTTCTAAACTATACTATTAAAACCTTATGATTCCCACTGTGGATACATCCATCAACATGCCTACACTTTCAGAAGTGGTAAGAATGATCTAAATGGATTAAAACTCATTGGTTCATAAAACCTACTCAATGATAAGTGAATGTTGTCAGAACACAATAAAGCAGACATTTTAGAGACATCACATTTTCACTCCAGAGTAGGAACTTATGATTTAAGGTCATAGCAGGTTTTACTGAAGTCATAAAGCACATCTAGCAGGTTGCTATGCCTCAGGTCTCCAGAGGTTTTCCACTTATGAAGAATTTGTGATGAACTTGTGGACATTCCTCCGAGCTGTAGCCCAGCAACGGACATGGCAACACACATCTCCACCAACTGAGGCTGCACTGTCAGCTAGCTCCAGCCTTGCAGTTCTGCAAATACATATGCTTCCCTTCTGCATCCTCAGGATGATGTCACATCCACAGAGAGTCATGTGCTCTACAAGTACAGCTTAATTTAAAACATCCCCCTATCCTGACTCAGGTCAGTGTGATCAGGATAAGATTTAAGTCTTGAAAGTGTGTGCTGCCAGACAGAAAACAGACAACAAAAGCAGAGAGAAACTCCTGCATATAATGGGGGAGAAGGACTTTTTTAATGGCTCCCTTGGATGAATAAACCCTTTCTGGGGAGAGGTAATAGCACACACACCAAGCCAGGGTTATTTTGATTTGTGTTGTGGCAAGAAATGTGGAATCTCTGTCATTACTGAGCGTCTGTCTCGTCATCACCCAGGCTTCACACAGACATGTGCACAGAACCTCAGCCCACACACATGCTCCAGATGAAAGCTCAAATTAAATGTCTCAGAGATCTCATATTGTTATCTCTGGCATAACATTTCCTCATCTGTCATCTGAATATAGCATTTGATCAGCTCTGCCACTTAAATGTCTGCTGTCATCACAGCAGCAAGGCATTTCTTTCATTTTTATTCCATTTTCCATCAATATATTGAATGCATATATAAAACAGATCAGAGTTCCACTTAAACGTAAAACTATTTGTTAAATTGCAACACTAGCTGTGGGGGGGACTAATGTGCAAACATGACAGGAAAGTCACGAGCATGCTGAGATATAAGTTTTAGTTCCATCTGCTTAATGCTAACAGCTGAAAACACAGTTACAAAAACAAACTGAGCTCTGATTGATCATGACAGTTTACCCAGAATGGACTCAAAAGTGAAGGGTGCAATAAAACATCCTTTGCAGTGTGATTACTGCAAAGGATTAAACTTTAAGCTTTGACATTTTTATTATTCAACATGAAGTTATTTCATGTTTTGGGAGAAAAAAAATCAATGTGAGAAATAAAGGTTTTTTAAAAGAAACTGAATGAAAAAAAACCATGGCAATGGGGTTAAGTAAGAAAAGCTCATTACAAAGAGGTAATCTCCATGCAGCATCATGAATAATGCCAGGCTCCTGTTTACCTATAAAATAAATTCCTTACTATTTACATTTAAGGATGAATCAACACTGAGAGCTGCACCAACCCCTAAACCCATCCCTTTTTATAATAATCATAAGAAACCTCTTCCAAAATTGCCTGAACTGAACTAGACAATAACAAGGCTCATGTTACTTTTCAATAATACCCATTGTGTTTGGAATTACATGCCCTTTAAACACTTGGTTTTTTTTTTTTTATCCATTTATGCAACTTTTACTTAACCAAGTAAACAGTTTCCATAATATTTTTAATCTCTTATGCAAGAGTGTCCTGGCAAAGACACAGGTAATCAGCAGGGCTTACAGTAGAGTACCTTTGTTATGCACATGTGCATGAACATGAAACAAACAATGTATAGGAGAAATGAAATCTGAGTTTTTAACATTTAAAGTAAAGAAGGACTGAACAACAGCGTGTCATTTGGGGTTGATTATACTATTTGAAGATAAACATGAACACGTCCAAGGCATTATATAATTTCCTTGACTTCATTGATGACAGCTCCATTGTCCATGTGGTTTAAGAGCTGATTCCAAGCAGAATTAACGAATCTCTATAAATAAATGCTGAGTCCCTCCTCTTCTTACTGGTTTGACAGTCATAAATATGTAGATAAGCTACAAGCAGATCGAGAATAGCTTTGTGAATGAATGATGACGACATCATTGGGAGAAGAAATAAGACAAAAGTCTCAAGGTTTGTGATGAGCCACACTGAACTGTGGTTATGCAATGCAAATATGTTAACATGTGTTTGACGGCAGCAAAATGTAGAACTGACATGAAAAATTATAGAAAGAAATAAAATCAAGACTGAATTCTGAGAACAGGAAAGTTTTCCAGTATTATCAGCAGCTAAACTGGGGGTATAGAAGAGAGGGAAGTACACCAACTCACTCTCAAAGAAAGTGGCGACAGACAGAGTTCAGTCACTTGGAGTTGTAACATTTGTGTTGCATTTTGTTGGTAAAAGGGAAATTACAGAATGTAAAAGACAAATCTACTGGCTACACTACCAAAAACAATTTCCTTCCAAATTGCTCAGAAATTCTTAATAAACTTGCATTCATCTGATAACTGCTGACTTGCATAAGTGTAAGCACATAGGTTCTGGCTGTATAGACTAAATAAGAGATTAAAGGCTTTATACACGCTGCTTTGAGGGCAGTTGGGGGTCCGGGGCCCCTTAACAGGTCAATCTAGCCATGTGTGTAAGAGTATGTGACAAAAGTGAAAGAATTTCATGTTTGAAACATAGGAAGGCTTATTGGCACTGTTACTGTGCTTCCAGTAAACTGAGGTTGTGACCGTGATCCTCCATAAAACAGATTTACTCAATATGGAAATGTAATCACTTACAGCCCCCAGTAAGACCACTTTCTGACGTTGTCTTTAGCCATGAAGTCAAACATATTTTATACATTTGATCTCTTGGAGATTTTGCATCACTTTATGGATAAAATTTTGCTCAAAATCCTGTTGAACACAACCTGAAACTGGTCTTCTGCCTCCTTATACACACCAGGAATTGATATGATAATTTTGACATATCACAAAGTAATTAATGGTAAATATCCTCTTATTTTTTGTTACATTTTGTTAATGGGCCAAATTAAGACCTCATATCGATAAAATTGGACTTTTCTTGCCATATTTTAATCCAGCTTTAAAGAATTAAACATCACTGAGAAGGTTTTTTATCATATTTGGTCAAATAAAAGCAGCAGGACTTGTAGAGATCTAAGGTTTTCCAACTGTGTCATTCTCACAGTCTACCTTTTAACAAACTTTCTGCTGTTGCCTGTGAAAATATTTGATTGTGACTCAGACAAAATGACGTGTATATTGTATCAGTCAAGCAAACAGGGTGGGGTTTCCATTGGTAACATGGATGCGAGAACAGGCCAGCCTTTGTTAAAAAGCTTTAGTATCACAGAGGAGAGAGAAGCCATTGTGCTTTAGAAAAGCCTCCTTATGGTTCATGTCCTCAGATTGTAATGGATCCTCAGCTCCAGTTTAACAAATGCAACTCACTCAAGTCAATGGTATATGCGTTTCAATGGTCCCAGTTACTGGAAATGGCCAGCTTGTTATTATTGGTTTATCAAAAACGGATCAAAAACAGTCATCTCTCCATCATGCCCATACTGACCAAAGCAAAACAAAGCTTTTGATCCATTCTGTGTCACTTTTCAGTCAAAGCTTCACACATTTAATGGAAGCCACGTGACAGTTTACAACTTGAGTGAGCGAATGGTGAAGCGCCTCAGATAATGAGCACTTTACACTAAACGCTGTCCTTAGAACTTCAAATGTCAACAATCATTATAGAGCAAAGTTAACATGGAATAAAAACAATGCAAAAAATGGGTTTTTTCCATTTTTAATCTCACAAAAATGAATGTTTCAGTACAAGAAAAGAGAGACAGTTATCTAGTAAACACTGCATACACAGTTCTCACTTACAGATGTTTTTAGAACATTTTGTGGTTCTTTTTAGGCACCAGGAATCATAACATTCCCTTTTCTGAACAGCAAATGTTTCTTTGGTCCAGTATGTAATTTTTAAAAAAAAATAAAATACACGTATATATGAAAATAACACCAGCTTCAATGTTTGCTTCTGCAAAAAGTGTATTTTTGAAATATATAAAGACTTCTTTTTTTAATACTTAAATAAGATATTATAGCTACATCTCAGAAATGACCAGCAATCTTACAGATGTCTTCCAAGATAAAACTAGTTAGAAAAATCAATGAGTCGGCTCAATCAAATGTACAGCAGTACAAGATTGTTTTAATCAAGTCACATTTGGCAAACGTGGTTGTTGTTTTGTTTTTTTTGTTTGTTTGGGTTTTTTTTGTATTTTCAGTTCACCTCAAACCTCTTCCACCAGCTCAGCTACAGGGCAGCCACGTCTGATATGTATTACTGCACTGCGTGATCAGCGGCGGCTGTACATGTGCGATATAATAATTACTGAAGTTGATGTCCTGGACATATGGTGCTGGCTGGTAATAACATGTGACGTTGGTCACAGTGGGGATGGCGTTCTGCTCAGCTAGCACCTTCAGCGCCAGCATGGAGATCAGGCTGAGCGTCTGCCGTCGCTCGTGGCCCATCAGACACACGGTGCTCTCGTTCACAACCTGGTGCAGAGTCATCAGGCACTCGTAGCGTTTGTGCTCCATCCCAGCAAAGTGGTTTTGCAGGTAAGCTTCCAGCTTGCGTTGCTGCTCACCTATATCAGGGAAGTCAATGAAGAAGCGTGAGCACATGTAGCGCTGCATCTGCTTCATGTCTGCCTCAGAGGAGGGAGCAAACCCTCGCACCAGCAGGTGACAGTACTTTAATAAGCCGCCTCCTCTGATTTCCTCAGGGCTGCGTGTAGCTATGGTCCTCTCACAAAGGTGCTCCATAGCTTCCTGGAAGTCCCCATACACGCTTTCCCCAATCACCGTGGGGTGAAAGCTCTCAGACATGGGCGTCTCCGAGCAACGGTCAAATAAAAGCAGAGAGTCGAGGCAAATCTGGAAAGAGTCCACACTGAATTCAAACTGCCGTCTTAAAGAGTCCACAAACTTAAGCTCCACATTCTTGCCTGTGTTGTTGGAGAGCGAGATGAGGCTCCAGCGGTCCGTGTCATTACAGACTTTCACCAATTTCTGTACATAAGCCTCTTTGAGGGTCAGTGCTGTGATACGCTCCTTAGAGACCCCGGCTGGCAGGAAGTCCAACAGACAGTCTAGAACGACATCTTTCACAAGACGGAAGGCCTGGTCATCTTTCAGCGACACACCAAAGATCAGGTCGAGGTCCTTGTAGCCGAGTCCATTCTCCTGATGGAGTACATGGCTAGCAGCTGAGCCATTCAGCCTCACATCCTTTACACACACACCTCTCTCCTCCAGCCTCGCACGCACCACCTGGACAGAAAAGACACAGGCACAAAATCTGTTATACAATAAACAGTTTATATACAACTTCTCTGAAGAAAAACCAAGTTATATGTTAGAAAAAAAATGCTCTTGCTGTTTAAATAACCTGACTCAAAATCTAAAAGACATGTGCAAGTAAATTCCACATGGGCCAAGTGGAAATCAATAGTTTGCGAAGGTAAGATCAATACTACTGCTCACAAAAGTCCATTTCATCAGCTTTGGCCACAGTCTGAATCAAACCGAAATAGTCTACAACACGAGTTCAGATGGCACGTCTCCAGGTCGATTTCCCCCTGGGTCAAAGTGTCTTATGAAAATTACTTTGATAAGATTCATAATCCTGACCTGTGACCGAAACAGAGTGAACAACTCTGAGCAGGACCAGTGTGGCGTTCTACAACCACCAGTGACCTCTGCGTTTACACCTCATATGTAAATGTAGGATCTCTACTCAGTGCAGACAAAGTTAAAAAGAATCATCAACAGCATCTCTTCAGTTAAAATGAAGCCCTAAAATAAATCATCAGAGACAGCTTTAAGTGAGATCTATATCTATATCTATCTGTCTATATGAGCCATAATAATGTGATGTTCTCAGAAGGCTGGTTATTAGAAACTTCTAGCAGCAGCTTCCTTGTTCTATCTGACAACCCATCTGTTTTGTTGTGATAATTCAGAGCACACACAGCAAGCAGACTTGATGCTGAAGTCTATGCATGTATGCACACTATAAATATGCGTCTTGCTGGCTAAATTTCTGCCGCACAATTAGTGGAGACATCACCATCTGAAAAAGAGTTGTTACGCACTTACACACAATCCTAAATCCCCCTACTGGCACGGACCTGTCAGATTAGTGTCTGTTAACTCTCTCTCCCATGGTGATCAGATAACATGACGGCTCTATTTATACATACTAGGTCAGGCTGGAAACAAACATTTGAAGGCAAGGCAACCCTAAGCACAGGATGAGTGGAAGAACAAAAACATTACAGCAGTAACTTGGCAGTGTGAGGATTGTAATCTTCTCGCTATAAAGTGGCGTGGAGTGGGTTCAAACTCCAATCAGAAGCTATGATAATGTGTTTTTTTAGTGTTTGTGTGGGAGCTTTGAGGTGTTGGAGCTGGTCGAGCAAACTCCATAGTCAGGCCTACAGTCTGTGCCTTAAGAAAGGCCTTTGATAGCCTGATGTCAACAGGAATCCAGAGTGCAGATGATTCTGTTTCCTTTAGACAAAAAAAAAATAGGAAAATCATGAAAAGTAAGTAAAATGATGTCACAAAGTCTGGTCCACTCAAAAGATGTGAGACAAAAGTCTGAACTAGGAAGAAATCAAAAACAGGGGTTTTTATCTAAATCTGAAGCTACAGACTGTCCTCAGACTCATGATGGAGGAGTGGATGCTTGCAGCATGTTTATCCACTGAACCCCCACCGTGAGAACAAACATCCACAGTCACATTCATGACTCCTGCCAGACACATGACAGAAAAGGAAGGACATTATCATAACTGCTTACGCTGCTTTGTTGCCAGGATAGTCAACATGGGATTTCTGGCTCTTTCAAAAGGAGTCAGATTTTGAGGAGCCGTTCCTACCAAAGAGCCATTTAAAAGAATGGCTTGTTTTTTGTCGTTGATGATGTTTGTTTTGTTGGAATTACATGGGGTAACACTTTTTTTTTTTCGGTAATACACACTAATGGCAATTTCAAGTTAAGATTTGGATTAGAATAATTCAAACACCCCACCAATATATACACTGATGAAGGTCATTTTTTCTTTCATTAGGAATGTGTTTACATTTCAATAATTTTATGTGGAACAGAAAGTTTACAATTAAATATCCCTGTGCTTTGACAGTGAAATCTATATTTTGGATTTTCTGTCATCAAAGAAAATTGTGACACAACAAAAACTAAGCTAGCTACAATTAACGAATTGACTCCAAAGTTGTACACAAGAACAAAAAAATGTAATTACATAAAATGTACGAAACAAATATGTACTAAACAAATAAAAAACACACACACAGATAGATAATCAACATAGTAAACCTGAGCAAGATCGTTGTGCAGTTTAGTGAATGTTTTGGGTATTTGGATATTTGCATTCACATGGAGCATCAGAGCACCATGACACACGTGTCACATTAACCTGCGTGCATCATTTGTATAGATATAAAAAGAAAGACTCACAAACAAACAGCTCGCAACTGTGGTCATTTATTTAAGAGTCGTTCAAGAGAACTGATTCTTTCATGAATGTCACAACGCTTTAGAATATTTATTAGTGATCAGAGTTCCGCCTGCAGCTGAATGAATATATGCAGCAGGAGGCAGATTTTAGCAAAACAAAATTATACAGGGACTCCACAAATCCACAGGAAAAACAAGAGTCCCCACACTTGGAAATCAAACCCCCCATTTAAGTCTCCCGCATCTTCAATGGAGCATTCATCTTTCCACGACCACAAGCATGAAGCTCATAGGCTTCACAAGCTGGTCGAGCTCATCTTGAATTTGTTGGTGTGCACATGAGATGGAAAAGGAGATCCTGTAACTGCTATAACGCACATTTTGAAACTCTAACTTGGCATTTACTTTGCACTTTTAATGCAAAGCCAACTATCAAGGGACCCAGCAGGGGAGGTGAAATGTGATCCAGCCACAATCCATAAGGGGAGGAAGTGTGGCATGTGTCTGGATCATATGGGGCATATAAGAATAACTTAGGGGCCTGCCTGTGCCTGACAATTTAGAAACAAGACAAATTTTCTGTTAAGTAAATACTACACAGGATCTTATGAATCCATACAGCAAACAGCCATCAAACTGGATTTACCAAAGTTATAGTTTACTTGTATAACATCTAAAGCTGTATGAAAATGAAGAAAAAGAACAACCAAAAGAATGGCAAATATACATATATATATTTCTCTCTCTCTCTCTCTCTCTCTCTCTCTCTCTCATATATATATATATATATATATATATATATATATATATATATATATATATATATATATATATATAGATAGATAGATAGATAGATAGATAGATAGATTGATTTTATTGCAGAAGACTGAAATGTTTTACAATACTGCGTTTAAAATGGACAGTTTGTGTTTGTGTGTCTTTGTGTGGATTGGTACCTGGACAATCTGACGTGGTTGCACGGATAGTGTGGGGAAGTTCCCTCGTCCGTGGATGGGGACAGCCTCCCCTAGGATCGAGTCCAAGCGCTGCACCTGATCCCAAGACAACACACAAAATCGCCGACTCTGATCCGAAGCAGCGGACATTGCGATCTTAACTTCCCCCAAGAAAAATTAGGAATAAAAATGAAATGTTAAAAAGCTGTAAAACCAACAGAAGGTGAAACAGCGCTTCTTCGGAACTCAGCTGTCTTCTCACTGTGCACAAAAGAGATATTCCTTCAAGTGTCCGCGGCTGGCACAGGTCCGGGTGGGCGCGAGGAGGAGAAAACGGAGGAGGGAAAAGTTGGTTAGAACTAACGTGGAGAAGACTGAGTGGGACCAGCCGCTTCCTCCGGTGTGTGCCGCTAAAATCCAGCCAGTCTGCAAAGCGGCGATTCAAAAGGAAGGTCCAGAGGGCTTAAAGCCTCCTCATTAGCATAAGACTTGTGATTGGCTGCTGTGTTTGGTCATTGATTATGCAGGAAACCTTTCGTGTTTCCACTCTTCTGCTACAGGAGACAGGGTCTTCCCTCCACTTTATCATCAAAACAGCTGCAGCACTGTTACAAATCAGGACTATATGAACCGTTGAGAGTGACAAACCTACAGGTGTGCGCATTTCCATTTTTCGTTTTTGTTTATTGTAATGTATAGACATTGTCTGTACATGTATAATGTATATCTTTATTGTCCATGATTAAATATTTCCAGAGCATGTTCCTGCAGTTCCCTAGATCATCAGAAGTGAAAGATCATGCAAATCCAGGTCTTATTAGGATACACTTTAATTCCATATCTTTGGCACAAAATTAAATCTAAAGGATGAATATCATCCAGTTATAAAATACAATTCCATTGGGAATATAGGGCAGTCTCTGAAGATACCAATTTCCAAAAGGGCATGCCCCCTTCATGGACAGGTTCCGAAATGGACTGAATATGGGTCTTCCATCATTTTTAATTTATTCTTGGGTATTTTTTTTACCACTTTAAGTTAGTCAATCTGATGAACACACATGACATTGTGTTGTGTGGTGAATTTACGATCTGCAGTTAGTTCTCTCCACTTTTCGTTCTTACAAGACTGGACTCTAGTCACACTGTCACTGGCTTCACAACCTATCCTGCCCTAAATGCAGCCTGTGTGTGTTTAAATGCACTAAATATCCCTTAATGAGGGACCTCACACCATCATAGACATTACTCACAATAGCAGACGCTACTCTTTTAGGGAGGAGATACACTTTGAATTGTTCTCATATGATTTTGCAGAGAACTACACAGGTGAACAGTTTAGTAATTTCCTCTTTTAAGATTTATTATCATTTATAAAACCGCACACGTCATAACTATCCACAGAGCAGGTTTATGCACCTGTAAAATGTTTACAAGAGAGTAAAGTTCATTTCATGTTTGAACTGCTTAGTTTTCTAGATGGATGAAAACACACACACATCATAATTATCTTCCCCCAAAGATATGTGTGTGAGTGTGGTTTTTTTTCAGTTAATGAATGCATAACTAGAGGTTAACAATGTCTCACGAATCTCTGTGAGGTCAGAAGGTTGGCATGCCGAACATTTCAGTATCCACGAGGTGATTACTGTCAGTCCTATGATGTCAACACAATCCTGTCTCTTTGGTAACAGCATCCACTGTCATTGGGCAGCCAGGCAGTGGCGTCTCCAGCTGAGAGTCCTGCCAGGTACACACGAGAGACATGTGCGTCATGCCACTATAAATAACCCACCCTGTGGCAGCTGTGCATCCTCATAGCAGCGCCTCCATTTAACCTGAATAAGAAACACTTGGGGACTAGAGAGAAAAGGACGGCAGATAAATGTCAGTCCACTTGACATTCTCAGGTTCCCTCATAGCATCATGAAATATGGAACCATTGGGATGCACCGACAAGACATCGGTGACCGGAATAAACCCATTTACAGAATAGGCAAAAAGTTTCTCAAAACCAGCTTTGTGTTTCCCTCTCCATCTCAGCTTTTTATTTATTGAAGCCAGTGTTACAGCCACTGGAACTGCTGTTTATCCCCGCCTCGACATCCTGCTGGAGCTATAACAACTAAGACTGTGAGCCTTGAAGGTGTGGTGAGTTAGCCAGTATTTAAACACACCTTGAACAAATGATGCATTAGACCAAGTTATGTTCCAGTCCTAGCCATGAACAAACATTGTGAAGTCGTCTTGGGTAAATATTTTCATCAGACTTTTAATCGATGTCTATATCTTCTTTTTTTTTAACTTGTGTGTAACCTGAGAGATCAAGATGACAAGATGAATAAATGCTAGATAAGATTTTTTCTGTTCATGTCATTATGTGTCCTTGCCTATTGTACAGAGAGAAGGGGGGAAACAACGCAGTGGAGTGAGCTTCTCTTAACATTAGGGACATGACTAAACATCACAGCTTGCTTTAAAAGTGTGACTGGAAATAGATGTTGCCAAACAAACAACATTTAGGTGTCACAATGATGAATTGTGTGATGACAGATAAAACTCCATCTGTTGCACTGGATGAGTTGTGAAGGCCTTGTTCTTACCTGTCAGCCACGGCTCTTACAATCTCAGTGAGTTATTTCCCCCCCAAAAAAAGACTTCTTTCATATGACACTGCACAACATCAAGCCTCTTACACAAGAAGACCAGCTTGCTACAACTAGGGTGTGTTGTTTCCTTAGCTGGAATGGCAATGGCCCTGCTGCGAGTGCAGAATCAAGAAATCAAGATCGATATGGATTTTTGTGGACAATTTAATTCAGTTTCTTCTTTTATTTCAGGTTTAAATCAATCACCTACAACAAATCAGATAATCGCTCTAAGCAACTAGGTTGAGTTGACCTGTCAGCCTGCACACGAGGGCCTCCCTGCATTGGAGGGAATTTGTGATAAGGGGATGTTTACTTTTCCGGATTGCCCTACATGGCACATCTATGGAACAACAAGATTGTTCAAGGAACTGTGCTGCTAACGTCACACTCGCTCCACTGCCTGCTTGATTGATTACAGTAGTGCTATAGAGAGCAGATAAGTAAGATGCTGGAAAATGCAAACGTCAAAACACACCAGAGAGTCAAGTGGCGTTATTTGGGAGATTTGCTCTCTGTTATAACACTGTCAAATGATTCAAATACTAAATTGTGAAAAAGTAACCATGCATTTTTTTTGGTTGATGTTGTTTATGTGGAACAGAAAGCAAATTATAATTGCAGTTGCTCTGCAATTAGCCCAACCCAAGACAATAAACATGACACTGGCTTAACTGATAAAAACAGGTTTACAAAGGCTTCTGAACAATTACAGAAATAACTGCAACCCTATTGATTCATAAGATATTGCACTATTTTGAAAAAGTGTCTGCAGCACTGTTTCATGTATTGCTACACTTCACAGCCCCAGCAGTAAGTTGGGGGAAGAGAGTTTGTTGCATAGCTGGCATGCTCTGAAGCTCAATGGTCAAATATAGTCTAAGACTATGTATTATGTAAGGCTGGTCTCACTTTACACTCTGGAAGGTTACAAAAAAGAAACTCTGACAGAATTTGTGAGGAATGCTCACAGAAATCCAAGTCAAGGATGGATCTATATATATAAGCAGATAATAACTCAGATAAGCAGCACTTCTAAGTTCTTTTTTCCAAAATAAAGTGTGATGCAAAGCCAAACGAAAAAGTAGAAACAAGCTGTGTATCACACACACATTTCCTTCTATAAATTTCTCCCCATTTTGTTCTTAAGCCCCTAACCAAACACGTGCACACGTGACTTTTTCCCATCTAAAGATAAGCCTATGTTTAAGAGAGGGCTGTATAGGCCTGGTAATAAAACACCCTCACTTCCTTCTGCATGTCTGGAGCTTAAATCAAGTTGGCTCTAAACCCACAACATTAAACACATCTTCTTGTCTTTTTCAAATACAATTTAAAAAGGAAAACTGAACCTCTTTGTGCTTTGCTTCCTTGCTTTTAGGTTGTAGATGACTGATATTATTCTCCACTGGTCACAAATAGCAACTGGCATTGGCAGGGTGCAGAAACAAGTTGACAGCTGCCTACAAAATGTAGATACTACCGAGTCAACAAATCTAACCATAAAAGCATATAAAATAAACATGTTCTGTAATTTTCTCAAGATGTGCCTCATGTGGACATTTTATATTAAAACCTACCAAGGAAAAGAACTGGCTGCATTCTCCACATGGATAATTTACCAGAAGTGAGGGGGAAGCCCTATTTAGCCGTGAGCTCTGATTTCATTCCCAGAAATCCTGCTTGTCGCCCCCATCCAGTAGCTCACAGAGAGGACTGGGCTTGTGGGGAGATAAAGGAGGGAAAAAGAGTAACCCACTAAAGAAAAGTTATGTGAACTTAGCGGAAACATTCTGGGTTACGCTACGCAGAACTATAAAGTAGCTCCCCCAGACAAAAAAAAAAAAGGAATATCAGGTCCTAACAATATAACATGAATAGTGTAACTGATACTGCTTCAAGTCTGAAAACAGCAGGGCCAGATTTATCCAACACATCTGTCCAGTTAAAAGCTCTGTCCACAAGAGTGAGCAATAAAAATCATGTCCACAGCATCTTTTCTAAGATCACCATCCAGACCACTTGGAGGGAATCCCATCTTGCTTCAGGTCACTTATCAGCAGCTAGTTGCATGAGAAGTATCTGATGGGAAATTAACAGACTGAGAGGTGTTTGTGAACATGAACAAAAGCAGATTTGTTATTTAAATGACTTGTGAGGCTTTCAGCTGAAGAAATGAAATTTACAAAGTGCTGTAACCCAATGCAGGCAGGAGGTATTTACATATGCTACACATATGCTCCAAACTGTTCTCAGTTAAATACTGTGACTCTCAGTGTTTCAGATAAACATTTCCCCACAATCACAAATTTTTCATTGTAAAATTAAAATCCATCTGCTCTACTGACCCCGGATCTCCACTCCCCCTATGTCTATCCCTTGCAACCTTTTTCCCCATTACATAACTTCTCTTTCAGTGACATATTCAAACAAGATAAGCCATACAGAGCTTGCATTTGTGAGAGCTATACTGCCCTTAACTGTTAGTTAGACATGCCTGGAATATGTCTGGTCATGTCCTACAGTGACTCAGTATCCACTATCTATATTTCCCACCTCTTTATCCCCCCATGTTTATAGTCGTTGCTACATAAACCTTGGCTATGAGCAAGTACAGTAAGTTCAGAGGCCTTTAGAGGTTATTGCGCGACCATCGTCCATATATATGCAGCTCTCTCAATGCATTTCATCTGCATGATCCAGACTCCATTCTCTGCTTAAATATCTAATCATGAAAGCAGAAGAATGTATCACACAGGCAGTGGCAATTAGGATTATTATTGCTGAGTTTAAATGCAATATTAGCAAATATCTATGTTATTTTTTAAATACACAAATAAGCATAGAAATTTTGGGGCAAAGATCCACCTTCAAAACCCACAAATGCTCAAGATGCTTTATCTTTTAAGTGAAAATCTAAATTGCCTAAAAGCCCCTTTTCTTTAGAGCTGTACAGTAACTGTCTTCCTGAAAAGTGCTTGTTAAAAGGGAATTGTTGGATTTCTCTCTTCATAAAGTGCTCTTAAAACACAAGCAAAGAGTTGGTGTAATATTAATAAAACTGAGTTGAAATGAAATTTCATGTCATCACAGGTGTGCTGTCCAAGGATGATGATATGAAAAAGCATCTCTATTACATAAATTACTTAATTTGTCTTTCATGTTACATGATGAAAGCAATAAAGTGGATATGAAGTTGAATTATCTGTACTGACCTTGAAGGTTACAAAACAAGTGAATCTGCTGGTAATTGAGTCAACCGGAAAAAAAGACAGGCAACCAAATTATTTTCCACCGATTGACTAAGGCCATATCAAACAGACTTCATGATAATGGTTGCTGAGATAAGGTCTGATCCTGTGGTACCGTAATACACTAATCCAACTCCATGGCACATTTTCAGGTTTCCATGGTGAACTCTTTCCACTTCACAACACAAAGCCATCATCTTTCCACTTCAAGAACTGCTGAGAGCTCACATCTTCTGAACACATCATTTATCTAATTTGCAACATAAATAAAATATTCAATATTGTTCCTGAAAACGTTTTATGAAAAAGTAGAGTTTGCTCGTTTTCATTTCTGAGACATGAGGATGGAGTTCCTAATCCGAGCCATAAAACCAAATCTTTTTTATGCAAACTACTGTGTCTGGTGGGGACTACTTATACAAAATGCAATAAAAAGCAACATAAAATATGCTTATCTTTCTCACTGATTCAACTTGAGATAAACTGCTTAAAGTAAGCTGAACAGTGAGAGATGTAACTGTGAACTGGCAGTTTGACCTTTCTCTTGTCTTTAAACAAGGCTGCAGGTGACGCTGACACTAGCAGCTATGTCCAAACACACAGATAGTCAGATCCACCCATGCTACACCCAAACAAATTCCCAGAAAAGCACAACACAAATATGGGGATCAGTACCCTCTATACACGTGTATACAGAGCTGGATCCCAGAAGTCCTCATGTTTTTATCCACTTTGACAAATGTTAGGATTTTATTCACTTCATGCGTTTGTTAGTTTGGTAGTTTTCCACCATACATCTACTTTTTAACACAGACTTTTGCAAGAAAAATAAGTGTATATTGAATGACAATACAGTTTAACTTTCAAGATTCTGACATTTTAACCACCATGTGGACATCTTTATCCACCCACCATATTCAGTTGTTTCATGTTTCACTGGAAGTGGCAACAAACTATGCTCACTGGCAGCTGCACTCTCCTGCAAGCTGGTTCATTCTGCTCAGTACAGAGTTAATTATATCAAGCCTCGATGCCCAGCAGAGAGGAGCACTTTTAGTTCTGCAGTGATGCTGACAACAGCTCTGACTGTGAGTCACCTGTTTTGTTCACAGAGGTGCTTCACTTCTGCTCTCCTCAGACCAGCGAACGGTGAGAAAAAGACTTGTGAGAGTGTGACACACAGTTGTACACATGACAGCACTCCCAAACGGGGCTCACTGAAGAGGAACGAGGCACAATGACTCACATAGTGGATGACAGCTTGAAGTAAAACGGTGATGGATTCTTTCTTTGAAGAGTTGGAATGTATTAGTTTTAAGTGAAAGAGTCCCCCAATAGTTACACTGTTCTTTAGCTGGTGTGTGATTCTATGATGACGTTTACTTTGGACTACGTCTTTATAAATATAAAATATGTACTAAAAAATAGTAGAGGAAGGTCTGCAAAGTTCAGCCCCTAAACATTCATTCCTTTTTAAAAAGTTATTCAAGGGGAAAATGTGTTTTTTTTTTAACAATATCCTCTTTAATGTGAAATCAAGCCAAACGCATTCCTAATATTCCAATTCAAGAGGAAACCAGGGATCTGTAGCACACCAGCTGGGTCTTAAGAGCATTATACACACCAGGCAAATAATCATCTGCAACCAACAGGGACTGCAGTTGTCCTCAACCCTATACTACTAACAAATAAACTATCAGCTACACACTGACAACCTGGTACCTTTTTTTTTTTAACTCTACAGTGTTTGATTCAGCTTTTTTACATAATTTTAGTAATTGTGTGATGAAGGGTTCTGGTCATGGTCTAACATCTGCTGAGGTACGGACACATTGCCTTCTTCCTCCTGAGACACTGAGCCAAAAGTTTGGCCATCTGTGCTGTTTGCTCAAACTAGACAGGTTACCATACTGAAATGCTTTAGTTGTTTGAAGTCAAATCACATAATATGCATTTTAAAAAAACTGAAGAAAATCATCAAGGTTATCACATTTCTACATGTCTTGTCTGTACCGTACATTCTTTAACTTAGTCCAGTGGGAGTGTATGAGTGGGTGGGATTCTTCTGCCTTATTTTTTTTTTAGATTTCCTGTTATTTTCCACCAATAGGCACCCTTACAAGTAAAATTTAAAAATAATAAAGGAAAAAAAAAACCATTTCAAGGTATTGTTGAGGCAAATAAAACCATCATCCTGGAAACATCAGATGCCATGTGCCAACTTCAAGATTATGTAGAAAAAAAATCTTCAAAACCGGTAAATTATGGAGGACCCTAAAGCAACATTCTCACTTTTCAGTACACCACAGTGACAGCTGAGCTTTAGCTGCCATGTTCTATCTGTCGTAGACACTGGCCTTCAGGGTGTTTTTCTGCAGTTTTCAATTCAATAATAGCAGGCAATATGGCTCCAAGAGCATCTTGTCATTAGTAATACCATGGAATAGTTAATCACCGCCTCGTGATGCCACTTTGTCCAGTAGTTTTTATTATTAACTGGATCAGAGTTGGTAGAAGTGTATTTTACTATCTTTAGCATGTAGCACATGACCTTGTGTTACAACTATGTAGTACAATCCATCAGTGATCTGACCAAACCAGGGCAGTTTTCCATGATTTTTAATGCAGGTCAGTTTCAGCTGTTCACACTGCGTGTATCTGATAAACACACATTTTATTACTAAATGTTGGCATCTCCAAGTTCACCCAATCAGCACACTTTTCATTTGTATGAGGGAGATGTCAGGAAGACTGAAGCAAAATATTTATGTCTTCAATAATAATGGAAAATGAAATGAAAAAAACGTTGAGAAAAAAATTCCGAACTCAACAAAAACAGTTTTATTGACCAAATGTCACAGTTCCACTGTTACACTACAAAATACAAACAAATTTGTTCATACAAGCTCTGCTTGTAATTGCCTACACAACCTACAGGTCTTGCTGCAGACTGATAAATAAACCACTGACTACAGCAGAGTGGTTCTTCACAAACTCACAAATACAGCTTCAAAGTTCAGTTTAAAAAAAAAAAAAAAAAAAAAAAAAAAAAGATAAATAACATAAAAGGCATTTTCCTAGTGCTGCCTACCTTACTAAACTGCTGTCAGACTAAACCACGATTGATGTTCAATTACCGCCCCCTTGTGGTACAACCTAAATCCTGCTATTTTCACCAGAAAAAAAAAACATTTTCAGGAGATCAGATTTCATGCTGTAAGAGCAGGAAAAGGTCACAAGCATGAAAGATGCCTCACAAGCATTTTTAAGACATTATTCTGCTGGGAAAACCTCTTTATAATGAGCCTGTGCTGTAGATATAATGTGCCCTGTACAAAAAAGTACACACTTAACTAAGAAGCTTCCCAGTATATTATATATAAAAAGTAAACAGTGTGTGACTGATACTGCTGACCAAGTCCTGAAAGAAAGGAGCAAATGTGTTAAATACTTTGTTTAGAGGTCCAAAATGTTAAGCCATAGATTAAATAGACATTATGAAACATGTGGATGTTTTTCTGAGATGTTACACAGTTCACTTAGTCATACAAGGAATATCTGAACAAATTCACTCTACTTGAAATATTTTTCCCAGCTAGTTTCCTAATTTGATACCTCATAAAGAGTGAATATGCACCACTTAAAGAGCCTTAAACATGCAGAATTGATTATAAAAACCCAGTATCCAAACTTTCCTGTATGAAAATTAAGTTGGTTTTTTTTTTTTACTGATCAATTAAACTAGACCCACGTAATGATACTAGGATGATTCAGACGATTAGCAGTGAAATGAAAGAACATACTGTAAGGCTAAGTCTAAAGCTGATAATCTTAAAATGGCTCACTATCCAGAGTATGCCCATTCAACAAATTCAAAATGGTAATTTTGTCCTTGCATTCAGTCAAACTCCAAATACTCCCATATTTAGACATTTGTTTGCATAAGATATTAGAAGGAACTTAAATACTGAGGTTCTGCAGAAAACGTGGAGGCATGTTCTGAATGCCTTAAAAAAAGAAAGTGTAAAAATATCTTTTTATCTGTTTTGTGCTTTTGTGTGTTACTAAGATTCCCCTTCATTCTAAAGGACACAATGACACCAGTGATTCAACCCAAGGAACTCTCCAGGGTGACATCTTGAGAAACAAATTTCAACATGCATTATGATTACCACTAGAAAAATCTTTTTCTAGCTGAAACCATTCCATATACACTGCCTGGCCAAATAAAAGTCAGGAGATGGATTTAACCAAGCAAACAGGTACAAGTTTCTGATGGGATCTTTTTTTGGGGGTAATTCTCCAGCCGACCATAGACAAAAGAAAAACCACTAATCAGTGAAGGTACACAGAGAAAAAGGCTTCAGTTTGCTCGGAGCATAAACATTGGACTGGAGCATTGGTAGAAAATCATAGTGTGATGAGTCCAGATTTACCCTTCTTCCAGAAGCCACCGTGCCTATAGCCCACTGTACAAACCTGTGGGGGTAGTGTTATGATGTGGGGTTGCTGCAGTTGGGTCTGGTCTAGATTCAGCAACATTATGTAGTCGAAGTCTACATATGTAGTCGAATCTTTTTTTTTAAAATGGGTGGCAACTTTACATTTAGCCAGGCAGTGTTTAAAAAGCAGCATTGCTGGTAGCAAGAGAAACATGTTCATTTATACTCCCTCTTCTCCTGTGCTGACCAGCAGCACTTGGTGCAGTGGGATAAAACCAATATCAGGTGCATCGCCCAGAATCAGGGTACTGTGGGTGAGTGATGGTGAGGGAGAAGCCAGGCGAAAGGCTGGATTGATCGAGTGTAGCGAGTCTCTCTTGTTGCTTCTGTTAAACGGGGGGCATGGCGCAACCACAGACTGACGGGCATGTTGTTGCGAGCAGCTAACCAAGGGTGAAGGCTCTGGAGTTGATGCTGTGGTGCTGAGAACCTCCTGAACTAGTGGGGTGGTCTTTGGGGTTCCTGGAGGGCACAAGCTGTGAAAGTCAGAGGAGTGGACCATCCTCTCCAGCATGCCTTTGGTGCTCTGAGTGCACTAAGAGGAGGAAGCAGGAAAAAGAAGAAGAGAAACTGAGTATACGGTTACGGAGAAGGTGAAGCTGCACTGACATTTAAAACAGAACAAACATGAAAATTCTGCAATGTGATTTGAGGGATTAGTTTGAAACTCATAAATCACAGTGAAAGCAAAGAAAGCCTCGATGACAGCACTGTTGGAGTCCGATGGAAAAGCATGAAGGTCAGTTAGATGCAATGAATTTTAAAAAAGGCAACAATAACACGGATGTAGACATTTAGGTGTGTTGGCAAGCTGCTTTTCCTCCCGTAGACTTGTGTTTATTTGTGTCGCCAAGCATGCACAGTAACACCCCACCGCAATGAGAGCAAATTTAACAAAAGGGGAAGACTATGATCATCCCTTCAACACTGAGCTTCATCCAGCACAAAGTGAGTGAGCAAATGTTAATGAGAGGCAGAACAAACGACTGAAGCATGCACATTCACATATAAATGATCATGAGTAATCCACCACAAACCAATCACAAAGTCAGCATGAGCTGTTTGTGCTAATACTACAAAGGAGAAAATGTTGATAGTTGTTGCAAAAGCAGTCCCAGCTATGATAAAAGAAAACCGTATGTGCCAAGTGAAGCGACATTGTGATTGGTTTATTGTTCAACCCTACTCTTACCATCAACTGTCTACATGCAGAAGAGCCCTTCAGGCTGTGCAGGACAATGAAAAATCCTGACAGTTCTCCTCCTAGCAGAGTGGAATGGATACAGTACAACACTGAACATCAGATCTTTCATGTTGCAGTTAATTTACAGCCATAAAAATGTTTATTATGCTCAAAGCCATTATTTCACCAACAGAAAAAAAATAACGACTTAATGTCTTCACACCTGCAATTAGTTGTGTAAAGACAAAAAACAGAACAAAGAACTAGAAAAACAAGAAACTTAATACAAAAATAATGTTTATTTACAAATAGAATCATTCCTGTGTAGCCGTGAAAAAATAAAAATTTGTGATAAAACACAGCAAATAACAGGCACTTGATGTGTTACAGAAAAATGTATTCAAGGCATGTGATAAGAGATCACAGATAAAGTGCTGATTGTCCCAACACATTTCCACTCGCATGTCTTAATGAAATAAAATACTTAAAATATAGTTTGGATACATAAAACCTCAACGTAAACACATTCAGTAGTTCAATAACAACGAGCATGATACACCAAGAGACTGAATTTGTCAGGGTATAATAACATAAAAGTACCACAATTTAGGGTTTTACTGTCCCCTCTAGCAAAACCTCCACTACATATCTGCAACCGTAAGACAGCCTGTTGGCTACTAAGCCAAATCAAATAATACTTAAACATAAGGTTACATTTCTCCAAATAAATTTAAAAAAAACAAAAAAAAACTGTCTCTAAAGAACCTGCTTAATCACATCCTCTGACAATACTTAGCCATAAATTTGATAGTTTGTGTTTTGAATTGTCAGCATTATCCTAATCGTTTTATTAATGATAGAGGGAAATAAAAATCAGATGATCTTTCCATTTTCAACACCAAAACACATAGTGTTTTATGTTGCCAACTCTGCTGAAGGTGCTGTAGTTAGGAGGTCTGGGGGATGAAGGACAGGACAAGGGGGAGAAGACACGGCCAGTAGGTAGGCTAACAACCGCACAGGAACTATGGGAGAGTCAGAACTAATGTTGGATAACGGGCCATTTCATCCTACCATGTTGACGTCATTCTTGGCTGTGAAGGGAGGCAGTTCTATCTCTGAGACACAAGCAGCAGGGATCGCCTCATCAGGCGGTAGGAAACCTCTTCTGTCAATCAGACTAGAGGACAAAATACAAGATTTGTTACAACTCAGTCAAATCCAGACTGGAATAGATGCAAAATTTGTGAAGAACACTGCTTGTACTTCAAAATAGCGAAACAGGGAAAACATCTAGTATGGTTGGCCAACTCCGGTCCTCGAGCGCCACAATCACACTTGACACATAAATCAGACTTCATTTGCAGATTTGTGTAGAGCTTGCCATGAAACTCTGGACAAGTCTGCTAATTACACATTGATTTGAGTCTGGTGTCTTCCAGCAGCAAAACTAATGCTTGCAGTACTGTGGCACTGGAATTGGCCACCCGATAAGATAATGCAATTTCGTGATGTCATTACCAACCTTGGGGGCATGGGGCCACATAGTGTCACACAGCAGTTGGTGAAGATGCTGTTGTAACTGTATGGATTCCCAGACTCTTCTGCACCCCTTTTACTTGACCAGGACCCCTTGATCTGTAAATAAACAAGATAAGATTCATGGTTTACGTTAAAGTAAAATCTGATTGTGTAAATTCATAAAAACAGATTTGCCATACTGGAATATTAAACTTACATCTTCATTTGTGGTGAGATTGGAGGCTACTAAGTAGGTATGGAAGCCTGAGAGGCCCAGAATAGACCAGATGGAGAAGAAACAAATCACCATTTCCACCACAGTGCACAGGGAAGAGTCAAGGCATAAAGTCCTGTTTTCTCTAAAAATGCACTACTACCAGAGGTACTAAGTGCACTTCTGTATTAAGGGTGAGAAGCATGTTACAGTTGCTATCCTCTCATACAACAAACCATTTAGTTTCACAAAAGTTCAACATTCATTTTTTTTCCTTTTTAATGGGATTTTTCTTTGACTGACATTTAAATACTTCAGCTACCCAAAGTCTATATTAAATACCAATGTAGAAGCTAGTAGAGACAAAATGTTGATGTGCAAGACTGGAAATGCTTGGTTTGTCTTTAAAACATCATTCAGAGGAGGAAAAAGCAGCATGATTTTAACACCATCATTGCCTTTATAATATAGCCTGTACTGCAAAGCAGGTTCAACAAATCCATACTATGGACAGGTCACCTGGTTCAACAATGAATATCTCACTAAACAGTATTATAATGCTGGTTAAACATTTGTCAAGTCTAACCAGATTTTCCTGTGTTGGGTATCTTTGCATTATAGTAAAAGAAGAAGTTGGCACCATGAAAGCACAATCAATCATTCATTTCTGAGCAGGCTGAAAAGCAACACAGCTGTTAACCAAAACAAGAAACCCTATAATGAGAAAAAAAGTAGTAGTAAGTGGTAGTAGTAGTAGTAAACATATCTCATATAAAGATAAGTAAATGTTTTAGAGTGTAATCATTCTTTGACTGCAATCAGTAACACAGCTCTACAACGACACACAATTGAAATGTTTTTAATTTTTTTTTAGAAGAGAAATGACTGGTTGGGAGGTGACACTATAATATTGTGATCTCCTATAGTCCGAGTCCAATCTGGTCTAAAAGTTAGAGACCCAGTATATGTTGCCATGGTGACAATGAACCACTCAGATACAGGAAAGAAAATCAACACTGAACCTGAAGATTACTTGCAAAACAATTAAAGCTGGTTTGTACATCAAGTGAATACACTGTTTATACTTGGAGCACAAATATTAATGTCTGAACGTAACTTCTTAATGTGCCACAACTATGGCCTAAACGCAAATATTTACAAATGCACTAATATTTGGACATACGTGATGTAAATCACCTGAACCCCAAGACAAGAAGGACAAAAGATTTCAGAACTACTCTTAAAATTAGGAAAGACATGCAAACTGACTCTAAAATTATCATTTTGTGCACATCATGCACATCATGAGGATATTAATCCACATGCTCCTGATAGATAACAAACCACTGTGTAGTCATACTCTTCTATATTTGTCTGGGTACTGACATCTCCCCACAAGGCAGCAAAACAGTAACTGGAAAGCCATCTGTCTAAAAGCTCTGCTTTCTCAGTAGTTAACACTTATCTTATTAAGTGTGCGCTTCTGATCTGTGGGAAATGCCTTGTCAACAGCATATGTTCTTCTGTTAGTTGGCACAAAACAGCAGCAATTTCAAAGAGATCTGATTCATCTCTGATTATGTGACAATTTGGTTTGAATGCAAAGGATATCTTGCAGGGCTCTCTTGGATGGCTTGAACAAGGGTTTTACCTGCTTGAGAACCTGGAGAGAAATGACGTCGCAAAATTTAAATATGAAAAAAGTTTTTGATAACATGACCATTAAAAAACCTATGAAAACATTTCTGTTTTCTCACATTGTGAGGTTACTTACGTAAGGTGATGTGTGTGATAACACATCCAAATATGAATGACGTCAGAAAGGACAGAGAGATGATGAAGCTGTAGAAAAACCGGTAATTGCGTTTTCCCACACAGTTCCCCACCCATGGGCAGTGGTGATCAAATCGCTCTGATTGAAAAACACAGATGACATTAGACAGTTAGATGGAAAGTTTTGAAAAGGAAAGGGTGACAGAGACATCCTTTCAGTTGATCTTAATAATAGGAACAGTTTTCTAGTTAAGATCTCAACATGTGAACAAGCATGACATTTCCCATGCATGAATGTTGCCTGTCGCTTGGTTGGACCATAAGACCTTGTCTGGGTTACAGTAATCAGAGATTACTGCTGAGCAGAATGTCGTTAAAGTCTTCATTCATGAATAACTGATTAACTTGGATCATCATAAGATTCAGAGAATCAGTGAAAATCTCCACAAGCAAGCGGCAAGAAACCAACACTAAATGACCATGAACTTCAATCTAAGTTAGCACTGCGTTAAAAACAGACATTGTGTGTAGGATATTACCAGATGGGCTCAGAAAAGATTCATAAAATCACTGTTAGTTTACACAGTTTGTCTCGACAAGTTAAAACTACCATGCAAAGCAAAAGCAAATAATCAACACCACTCAGACCGCCAGCTTCTCTGGGTCTGAGCTCATCTGCAATGGACTGAAGTGAAGTGCTGTGGTCGGACAAGTCCACAATTTAAATCGTTTTCAGAAATCATGGACGTATGTCCTTCAGGTGAAAGAGGAAAAGGACTATCCAAATTGTTAGCACAAAGTTTAAAAGCCAGTATCAGTGGTGTACCCATGGCATGGGTAACCCACACATCTGTAAAGGCAATTTTAATGGTGAAAGCTACATATAGGTTTTGGAGCAACATTTGCTGCATCCAAGCAACATCTTTTTCAGGGACATACATGCTCATTTCAGCAAGACAATGGCAAATGACGCTCTCCATGTGTTACACCGCAATGGCTTCATAAAAAGAGTGTGGGTACCAGACCTGACATTTTGCAAAATGTCACATGACAGAAAATTGCAAAAGTTATGTGGTGTATCTTCAATAGCTAAACGGCAGATGGAAAATAACTTTTTTGTAAATTAAAAATTTTGATTAACTGTCTAAAATAAGTCCTTATGTCGACTAGTCTATCATTTGCTCCCGAAGTTCTGACTGAAGACAAGTTAGAACAGCTTACTGGTACAAGCTAACACTTGCCAGAAGCACCAGTGCTTTTGAGAGAGTAACAGTGGAGGTAGAATATCATGCTGGAAAGAAACAAAAGAGCACAACCAGTCATATTATTTGAAATGGGTCATAAGGTGAGAGATTTAGCAGCCAGTGTAGCCGATAGAGCATGGATCTGTCAGCTGTTTGTGCAACAAAAAAAATGACAGGAAAAACTCAGGAGGGTTGGTGAGGACACAGTCCTACCGCTCCCATCCAATTCCAAAGCCCACAGCTGAAACTAACTCTGTGTATGCTGTGTAGAAAAGCTTAACAAAAAATGCAATTTAATAAAAAGAAACCTGACTTCCTGTAGCCTGAGAATAGTTCTAATGTGATACAAATTTTATGTCTCTGAAGAAACAGTCATCTGATTGTCCCTTCCTTTTCATAGAAGTTAAAAATTGATCTTTTTCCAGCCAGCATAAGAAAAAAGGATAACTGTGTTAGTAAGCATATCAGTGCAAGTGTTGGCAAAAAATGTGTTTGGAAAACTGTGACTCAATCCTTTAAACTGACCTTCAAACAAAACTGTCTCTTACTTTCAAATGAAAACCTGAGGAAATAAACTGCATTGTGGTTTTTGGTTCTTTGCAGATTTTAGTTTCAGATGAACATACTTCCCTTAGAGACAGAACCTTATTTGCTAAATGGCCAAACAAGGAAGGACTGTGTCGAATAGCACAACAGTAACCCTGCAGTGAAACTGTTGTATGCCCTTTGTCTATGATGGTGTTGAAATAGATAACTGATGGAGAGCGGTGGAGGAAAAGGGGACTTCTCACTAGATTCCTACCAACACAGTTGTCACACAGACTGCAGTGGGAGGTCCGAGGAGGGCGGAACATCTTGCAAGTAAAGCAGTACTTGAGCTTTACCACCTGCTGATTGATGAGGATCTCCTTGGTGCGTGGAGGGGGGCGATATGTAGAGGATCCTGAGGTATCTTAAAATAGACAAGTTCAAAGACACACTCAGATACTTTCACATCTGATCAAAACATTTAATCTAAACAACCTCACATGATAAAATCATTTTTGCATAAATGATTTTATCATGCTTGACAAGCACTGTCAAGCCTGTGTGTTCTTCCGCCATGACATACAGTAAGCTACTTAGATGTTGGCTTGCAGTTCAACAACAGACATGTCCTCCATATGGCAAAGCTCTTTTACCCATCTGTCCCACATCATGTACACAACTCCACCATGTGCCTTACCTATTTGCCTCTCTATGTCTGCAGCTTCATCTGAGGTGGCTCTGGGTAAAATGCCTGGATCTGTGAAGCTGGTTCTCAGGAGGGAGATTACTACAAACACAAACAGCACCCCACCTATCACAGGTATGAAGACGGTCAGATGCTCCACCAGAAATGGGCAACTGGAAAAGAAACCAATTTTTATCCTTCAATCTATCGAAATAAAACCATACATTAAATGTAACCAACAAAAAATAAGACTTTTAAACCGTCTAATATAAATAAGTAAGATGCTCCTTGAAGGGACATCCGAGTTACTTACTCGAATGCAAAGAAAAGGCCACAAGTGACAACAATAAGGCCCAGTGTCAGAGGAAGGACACCGTTCTGCCTGGCTAGAATGAGCCGTCCGTCGCAGAAAAACCGGTTCTTCCCCGGGAACACTTCCCATTTCCTTCGCCGCCGCTGTATTTTCTTCTCGGTGTGGTTCTGCGCAGACAGCGGCGACACAGACAGCGCTCGCGGGTCGATCTGCTGGTACTCGCAGTTCTTCATCGTGTAAACACGCGGTTCGGAGGTAGCTAAAGGCACTGACATAAAACTGTCCTTAGACTATGTGGTCCTCAAAGACAGTCCTCTCGAAATTCACTCGCTAAACATGAGTATTTTCCTTCCCCTGGTAGCGTTCAGTTACCCATCCTGAAGCTAACTCCAGCTAGCTAATGTACCAACAAATACGCTCTTCTCCGTAGGTCACTTTTGCGAGCTGAATTAATTCACGAGTTGCCTCGGAGTTAACGACCATATTTGGCAGTTAAATTAAAGCTGCATATACATATCGGCACACAAATAGTAAAATAAACTCCACTTTTCATAAGAACACGACACAACAAGGAGGCAACACGGTTAAGCCTTAATGCACCAATGAATATTTCCTTTTTTTTAACTGTCAGCCAATGTACGTCACGGCGTAGCGCTGACGTAAACGCGTAGATTACGCTGATTTGTATGAACAAAACCACACTAGTTCCCAAAAATAAAGGTCAACTAGCGTGAGCAATGACAATTTGATAAGATTACAAGGCTGTGGAAGTCTTCCCACAAATAGATTATTTACTAGATAAATAAAGAAACAATAATATTGCATAATATCAATGTATTATGACATATAAGAGAGGTTTAAAGAGTCAAAGTTCAGCTGGCTGCAGAGAACACATTGACATCTTCAATATTTTGACAATTAAAAAGTGGTAAAGAGTGATTTTATGAGCCAAAAAGGTATAGCTGAGTTTATCTAAATAATGACATTATGTGCTGTACATTTATTTTGTTATTCAAGGAATGACATGCCAAAGCTACTATTCAGTCTCTTCCCTCATTAGTCAAAATTGTTAAAGGGCAAACAACCTAGAAAGGAAAAAAGAAGTTTAGAAATACCTTCACAGATATGCCCAAGTCTTTCTTGATAATGCGGTGTGCAGAGGAAATCATCTTGTTGATAGTGAAAGAACACCCAGCCTAAATTAAAACATGGTGGTCAATCATGCTGTCGGCCTGCTTAGTGTTACCCAGTCTTAGAAAAGAAAAGTTTTAAATAATTATCCAAATCACATGTAATTAAAAAGCAGCTTTTTTTTTTTTTTTTTTTAAACTGACCAGCAACAAGACTCAACTTCAATTCCACTGAAAGCCCTTAAAAAGTGCTGGAAAAAACAGAATACAGCAGTGGGAGAGTGACAGAAATTACCTTGGGACAAGTCCAATAAAAGTGTAAATGGCTAAAAGAAACATTTACTAACTGGCAAGTGGGGTTGTAAGTAAAGGATGCAAATAAACATGATTTTGTTGTTTGTAACATGTCAATATTAAGGAAGTCTATTTATTTTTAAACTTTTGTGTTTATTAATTCAAGATATTCAAAATTATGTGGTTGAAATTCTGAGTAAAAGGAATCTTGACAAAACCTGTAGTTGTTGAGAAAAAAAAAAAACAACTCATAGTGACTTTTCAATGTCAAGCTTTTGTCAAAACTGCATATAATCATTGTAATCAAGTTTAAATTATGTCCCGCTCCACAAAAACATCCCTGAAGAAACATAAGTTTTAGAAGACTGCAGATGTTTTTATGAGCAACATCTAGTGATTTTAAAGATGCATTGTAGTTGTGCAAAAGTTGAGCAATATAATGCTACAGGTGGTGCTACAGTGATTACATTGTATTGAAAGAAGTTTCTTGGTAGTAAAATTAGCAAGAAGACAAAATGTTTGACACAGGATAAAATTACATGTTTAAAACTTTTTTCTGTGGTTGGGGCTAGAAGATGCATCATATTTTGTACTTTACAACAAAACATACCAGCAAACATCAGTGCCTTAAGCAATTATTTACTTTCAAATTAGAAAAAAATGAGAAAAAGCATGAGTTTAATTTATTTTTTCCATTCTTGTTTTAAAAAGTATCACTTAAATAATTATTTTAAACATGCAGTGATTTACTGAACCATTCCAGTTGTAAAGTAATAACTCAGCAACAATAAAAAGATTTTTCAAGTACAGTCATGCAACTACATTTGAGTTTTTCCTCAAACAACGGAAAACACTGAAAAGTGCAAATTAAACTTATCCTTATGATAAATAAATCAGAATCGATGTAGAACTGGGCCACGCAGCAGGAATACATGGAGTAGTATTTTCTTTTTGTAAAACAGTAAATGTTTTTTTTCTCTCCCTGAACACATAAGATATTGACCAAATGTTTTACTTTTGCTTGGAAAATATTTTCAAGACAAAAATAAATTGCAGTGCTACACCAATAAAGAAAACTTGAAATGTAAATATTGCAATTAGTTCTAAAGTGAACAGTGTCCTGCTTCAGTCCCAGATGGGCCAAAATCATACAGGTTTTTAATTATATCCCAACGCCAAAACAACTGACTCAAATTAATGATTCCTTGTGCAAAACTGCATAGGCTACTGGATCCATTTAATTTGAGTCAGGTGTGTTCGAGCAGTGATACACTGAAAATCTGTATGACAGCCGCCCTCGAGGACAGACTTTGACACCCCTGTCTGAAGGTCTTAAGTCAAGTCCATGGCAAGAAATTGCAGTGCATTGCAAGGCCCAGCACCCAGTATGAGAGGAAGTATCCCAGTATGCTCTGTGTAGTAGGAGAACAGGCTTTAAAGTGTGGCAACAGTGCAACGATGGGATTTTGAGGTGTGTGCTTGTAACTATTTCTGGAATGCGTGTGTAGCTGCACATTTGGATTTGATGTCTTCCTTCGATGAAGAAGTGGTTCATTGAGGAGAAGTAGGTGAGCACTTATCCAGAATGGCACGGGAGAGGATGAGGCCATGAATCTGGTTAGCACCTGGAATTGCAGAAAAACATACATATAAATGTCACATCTTAAGTGATTAGACAATCCATAAGAAGCAGATGTAGTATTCTTACCTGCACATGCATACAAAGTGTTCCAAACACCAGAAGTACTGCAGAGTGCACAACATATACAAAAACTCTGGGGTTGAAGAAGCCTGGTGTGGGTTTGTCAAGCCTCTTGTTGTCACCTGTCTCCCAAAGCCCAAGTCTCATACAAAGTTCTGGATTGGCTTGGAAGTATGCATAAGCAGCCATAATGCCAAGTGTAGCCATAGGCAGAGCCAGAATAAAGTTTGGTATCTGTTTCAGCTCAAAGTAACGGAGGAAGCCCACATCCCAATATACATCCTGAATGTGAGAATACAGCAGGGGAAGGGGTCTCATACACCAGAGGGGTGGTGGACCATTTTCATCTGGAACTCGGTAGCCCTTTCGCTCAGCCAGCAACAAAAGAGCAGGGTGGATCTGCTCTGGGGAGGTGGATGGGGTACAAAACGTCCTATACCCATAGTACTGAAAAGCACAGAAGGGGAGGGCTATAATTGCAGTCCCTAAGAGGGAGGTAAGCAGAAGACAGATGATGGCCCATATATAGCACAGGACTTTACTGTGGCCTTTTGTCGTTGCACGGTATATACGAATCTGAGAAATGGCGTGCACTGATGGAAGATACAGTAGAAAGCCTATGTTCACAAGTCCATTTGACCGTGCTGCTGTGGCTATGCTAAGGGTGAGACAAGCTCTAAAGGTAAACCCTTTCTCCAGGAGGAACAATCCACCAAATGTGAGTGCAGCAAACAGACTCTCTGAGTATCCAGCAGTCATGAAGACATTGGCAGGCGTGATGCAATACAGCAGGCTGGCGAGCAGGGCAAGACGTCTGTCCTGCAGAACTATCCTGCTAAGGGCATGCAAGGCGACCACGCTCAGCAGGAAGAGGGCAGTGTTTCCCAGTGCAACAGCCACCAGCAATCGCCCCCGCACACTCAGCCAGCTGCTGAGGGGAAACAGCAGTGTCTCTGCCAAACCTCGGAGAACAACAGGGAAGAGGGGGAAAAATGCAAAGTTGTGCTCATAGAGGTATCCTCTCTCTGCAATGAATAGAAAATGCTCAGCATCCCAGTGTGAAAGGCCACCAAATAGCCACTCCACTACAGAGTCCAGATATAGGGGATCTTCTGTCCGAGGGGGTTTGAACGCATCAGCTTCGTGGTCAGGGATGGCAGCGTTTAGGATAGCCTAAAGGAGAATATTTTACATTATTCACATAAACACTGCAAATTTTGACTGAATGGTAAAGAGTAACACATTTTGTCATAAATTAAACAGTAGAGACACGTTACGATCAAACATGACTGGTTCGAATGTAACATACATATGAATTACCTATTTTTATTCACACAGTAACTGCATTTACAAAGGTCTTCAAACCTACCTGTAAAAACAGAGAGAGACCCCTGGTTAATGTGGCAAATTCAAGAACTGCTTTCATATCCATGGTCATTGAAGAAGCGGGCAAAATGTGGAAAAGCCGGTTGTATCAGCCATGAGAACAAAGCTGCTACAAGGTACTGCGTGCTGAAATGGACATGTCTTCCATAAAACACAAAGAACTCGGGCAAGAAATTGCCAGTGGGATTTTGTATGTTAATTATTTAGTATTCAGATAATAGAAACAATAAACAAAAATGTTGGCCATGGGGAATTTATTTTTTTAAGCATTAATTATTTGTCGCTTAGCTTCAATTTACGTCTTCAAATCTGTAAGAGTAATCCTCCTTCCGAAAAGCACGTTTACTTCCGGTTCACAAACCTAACCTAACTGCCAAGTACAAGCTAAAGAGCCCGACATTGGGTAAAAGGTTTACCGCTCAAATCAAGACAGCAATAACGATTTATTAAGTTTTATCCGAATTTTATAGTGGTTTAAAGATAGGTAAGCTCTTAGTCTATGCTTCAAGTAACTAGTTTGATGGACATCGTTATGTAAAAGTCTGAAGATGTGCTTTCCAGCAGGGGGCGCTGGATAATTTACTGACGCTTGAAGTGGCGTTGAATAAGAATTAAAAAAAATTGGTGTTTGGCTCAAATGGTGAAGTTTGATCCTCCAAAAGCATGTGTACTTTTGTAAATAATACTATGAGTAATTTAAAAAAAAAAAAAAAAAAGATTTTATAAGATACATCTTTAAATGTAACTGGAATGCATTACCCTAATGTTTTTATAAAATTGTTCATGCAATGAGGAAAAAAAACTAATTTCTTAAGGTTTTGTGATTTACTTTCCAGGGCCAAAATAGAATAAAAAACATTATCTTTTAAGTTACATATTTAACTTTAAAGTTATGCTTATAGTAAAGGCAGCGCTGCTATGTTGAGCAAGAAAATTAACTTAATTTTGTATGAATTTTCTATTTTATTGTCCGAAAGAGCCATTTCAAAATAATGAAACCATCAAACAGCTTACGAAGATTTGATGTACATTTATTCTTACCACGTGGAACATATAGTATAAAGATTTCATACTGAATAAATGATATTCCTTGAGCCAAAAAAAGGAAAGGGAGGAATTTACACGATGTTTTAGCTACATAGTCTGAAATACAAATATGCAGAATCCATGACCAGAGAAAATTTGTCAAATGTGTACTTCATCTAGTTTATTCTCATTGTACCAGGAGAGAACAAGTTTGATCCGTGTCTGCCGTACTACGGAGCTGTGGAGAAACCAGAGGAGTGTGTGTAATCAGCAGGGACTGGAGGGCACGGAGCAAACTCAAAGTAGCCTCCACCCCGCACCAATAACAAGTGTGATAATAGTGACACTGACAGAGACAGACATAGAGAAAGGAAGTATAATGTACAACATTATATATACACCACAGCAAAGCTGTATTTGAACTTGAAAACCAGTCCTAAGAGGTGATTTCTTTCCATAAGGGTATTCATACAATCAAGGGATAAGAGGAGGTAAGGGTGTTGTAGGTTCTTGATACTTTGGGGAAGAAAGCCATTTTCTGTTTTAACACCAAACTAAAATGACCTCAGAACTCTAGAGCTGCATCATCAGCTTCTGTGTGAAACGCATGGTACAGAATGCTTACACTCAAGAGCAGTACGGTACAGAAAATGTCCTACAATCTACTGCACACTGCACAGGCCTCCCCGGTGAAGGTATTTATTGACAGTGCTGTCTACTGTCAGGCTGACCGGTGAGGATCCAGCTATAGCAACTACGACCAGTAGGCCACTTGTCGGTCTGCTTCACCTCTGAATGTTGACCAGTTCCAGACTCAAAGTGCCCTCAGGGGCACACAAGCTAGGGCACACTGCGTCTCCCAAATTCACTGTAAACGAGACAGCAACTTTGGTTACAGTTTTTGTTTTTCAGCTATTTATTTATTCATTTATTTATCTGTATTAAAAAGTACTTTCCCCCCCCAAGTGCAGAACAGTCTGCTCTGTGTCATCCAGTTGGCATTCACGTTCCAAGTAGTGTCACTTTTTCGGCATCTCTCTGGTTTGGAATCCACCACAGCTCTGCAATTGCCCTCTTTGAGCAAGGCTGGCCTATAGAGGGCTCACAGAATGTGATCTGAAGGATTTTCATAAATTAAACACTGTCACTTGAACTTTCCTTGCCCAATTTTACACACACAAGCCAGGTTTACCAGGGAATAGGGGATTGTGGATCAAAATCCCCAAGAAGTGGAGCCACGGCTCCCTACAGCTGTCATGACTGGCCGATCAAAAAGAGTACATCACAGATAACATGAGAAACCAGTGAGTTCATTAAGGGAGACACTGAAAGGTCGAGGAGTCGGGACTCATGTAGCGTGAACTCTGAGTGGTTCTCTTCCACCTTAGCTAAGGCGTGCAGGGCCCGGGCGGCTCGCCGCATCATGTCCGGGCTTGTGGGCTCGAAGTGCATCCCCTGTAGGTGTAGCAGAGAGCTCTGGCTCTGCTGAAGCTGTGTGGCAGCCAGACTGTCCTCCAAAAATCCCAGCAAGTTTCCCACACTGCCCTTCTGAACAGCGATCGCTCGGGCCGCCATATTGTCCCCCTGGGCCAGATTGGCCAGCAAGACCACAGCCATCTCCCTGCAGACTGCCACCTTTCTGTCTCCAATTAACCGCACCAGGTTTCCATATAGCTTCTCCAACCTACCGAACGGTGGAGTGGCCAATATGAGGTCCACATTTTTGTCTTGAATGCTTAGTTTGCTTAGCGTCTCAAGGACCAGTCTCTGAGGGGACAAAGCACTGTGGGGACCCAGGGTAGGGAAGGGGTCTTGAGCCTCTGCTGAGGGGCAGACCGCCCAGTGAAGAAGACCATCCAACAGGGGCAAGCAGATGCTCTCAGGATATATGGAGAGGTCCAGCTGACCTGAAATGTTTGCCAAGGTGACCAATGTGTTCTCCCTCAAGAGCTCCAAGCAGTCCCACCACCATTCATCCCTTTGGCCTACTCCTTCATCTGAATCTTCATCTTTCTCGTAGGTGAGTGGTGCTTGTTTGCGCTCAGGGTGCCGGTGATGGAGCAAGATAAGACGCCCGAGAATCAGCAGCAAGCCTGGATGTTTGGACATCTCGTGGTCATTCCCTGGTACAAAGGAGAGACTGCGGACAATATTTGAGATACAAATGCAGCGGCGTGCTAATGAATCCTGCCAGTCAGCCAGAGCAATGAGCGGCCCTTCATCTTTACTGTGGGGTTCATCCTCCAGGATGGTGCCCAGCTGCTTTCCCTGTTGTGTTAAAATACCTCCAGTGGAAAGAATGGGTTTATTGTTGTCTTGGTGACTTTTAGAAACTTTCTCAATTGTGTTTGGATCAGCATCAGTTTTCCCCTCCTCTTCACTGCAAGCTGCAGTGGTAGCCTTCTCTGAGACTGTTAATTTCTCCGATAAAGATGTAGGATTTTGGCTTTCTTCTTCATCCTCATGCTTTCTTTGTTCCTTTTCAGTAAGGAAACCATTTTCATGGACTTCTTCAACAACTCGCCGCCTAAGTAAAACTGAGGGCATGGGTATTCGTTCACGCGGTTTCAAAAAGTCTCTGCATGGCTCAAAATGGGTCTGGATGTGTTCTGTGGAGTCTCCACCTCCGGCACTCCAATGCAGTAACCCACTGTCAAACTCCTGCACTTTGCCATGATTATTTGACTGGGCAGCAACAAAGGGGTCTTTCTTTCGTACCACCCTAAGCGGGAACTTGTCAAACTTGCTGGCTTGTTTTGGTCTCTCATGGGCAGGTAAAGACAGCAACGAGCCTGTCTGTTCAGATGAAGAACCCTTCCTCTTCCTCTCCTCATGCAGCTTGACATTTTGACCTTGAGAGCAATGCTCTTGATCTTCCTCCTCTTTCACGTGAGCTGACCCTTCTGTTTCTCGCTCCTCCTCATCTTCATCATCTTCTTCGTCTTGTTCCATGTCCTCAACTTGTGGCTCCTCTTCTTCCATGTTGTCCAAATCTTTTTTCAAGGCATCAGGATCAAGCAGTGTCCTCTGACCGGGGTCCCCAACTTCATATTCCCGTAGAATGCCAAAGATTTCTATCAGGCAACGTCTGAAATATTCAACCACCAACTCTAATAGGCCAGGCAGCTGTATAAAGAACACAAACAGAAGTATTAGATATAATAACAAACAATGTCATGCTGCATCATTAAGGGATCAATATGAAGTCCCACCGTGTTCAGATCAAAGGTAGAAATACTGTTGTCATCATACAGGAGAATATTGATGGTATCTAAAGCCCATGTACTTTCAGCCAATAAACCAGACTTTAATGACATCATGACTCTCCAGGCCTCTGGGGTTCCTAAAAATCAAGGCATGAAAAGCAAAATTAGTACAGGCCACATTCCGTTCAATAATTTGGATCTAGCAAAAAGCATTACAAACACTGTGTTAGAGAAGTGTCAATATTTGTCATTTATGATCATACCAATATCTTTCATTGTGAGTCTGCGCCGTGGTTTCAGGACGGGATGTGTAGCTTCTACAGAACCTGGGGGAAAAGGCATATCTCGCCTTATTAGAGGCGACTGCACTGGAGGGGGCACTATGTGGGATGCAGGCACTGGAGGGCCAGCCTTGTGCATCTTCATTGCTCCGTGCATATAAGGAGATTTACTGGGTGATGTCCGGCTTTCCATGGGACGGGGCATGGACGCTGGGCTGGACACCTGTGGAATGTGGTTCTGCACACTCTGAGGGGGCTGGTAGTTGGACTGTACTGATCGAGGCATGGGCTGGCCAGGCCCAGCTGGACCATAAGATGGCTGCCGAGGGCCCATTTGACCCCCCCACTGGCCCTCATGATTCATGCGCTGCTCTGATGACATCATATCTTCAGAGCGGTTCATGCCAGGGTAACCAGGTCCCTGGGGTGGGCCTCCAGGGCCACCCTGTCGGTTAGGGTAGTTCTGATAGTTGATATCTCGAGGTCCTTGCCACATGGCTCCCTGAGGGCCATCAGGACCCGACTGCAACATCTGAGGGGGCATATTAGGCTGAGCGTTGGGCCCGGTCGCTCCCTGCATCCGTTCACGACCAAAGGGAAACGGGAATTGATTGCCGGGGCCAGGTGGACGGCGGTCAGGGCCAGGGTAGGGCCCACTGCCACCATACTGATTGTATGACTCCTGCTGTCCTGAAGATGGTGCAGAGGCGCCTCCTTGTTGCTGTTGCTGTGGTGTTTGTTGGCCACCAGGAAAAGGACTGCTGTACTCTGTCTCATGACGTTTTGATGGAGGGTAACCACCTTCCACAGGACGCTTGTAACTCTACAGACAATTAAATAAACAAACATTTCAATAAAACAGTAGGAAAAATTAATTTGTTCACAATATACTGTCATTCAAAATTAACATTATAGTGGTTGTGTGGACTTATAACTTTAAAATGAAGAAGATTCCCAAATTATTTGGATTTTCTTTTGTTAGTTTTCAAATTAATTTGTTTTTTTACAAGTTGGTTGAATTTTTAGTGTAGTACAGACAGATTATTTACCTGTTGTGGGTACATTCCAGGCTGCTGATTTGGATACGAACCAGTAGGGGGCGTTCCCTGTCCAGGATACTGATTACCATAGGAATCATGTCTGCAAGGATTATGCCTTGTCAGTTTGACCATGAAAATGTTCTGCACCTCTCACTCAGTTAAAACAAGCACACAGTGGCACCAAAACACACAAGAACAAGTAGAATTGTTTCCATTTACGTTGTTCTAACATTGTGTATCCATGATATAGTCCGTCTGTTCTACCTTGGTTGGTACATATTTCAATATATGCAGCTGTTTTACAACAACTTAATGATTAATAAAGTCTAAAGCAAAAAGGTTTTCAACATTTTTTTTAGAATTTGGCATGACTCTATTTAAATATATGACTACAGTATTGTGCATCTATTTTTTTGACAACCTGATAATCTGAACCTTTTAAAGTGAAGAATTAGTCATTTCCTGCATCAAAGGATTTCTAAAACCATCCTAGACTCAAAAGATTTTGAATTTAAGATTTAAAAATCTTGCTTTGCCTTAAGAGCAATCAATTTATATTGACAAAGGTTGTAAACCAATGGACACTACTAATCAAGTATTGTGTGGACTGACCGTGGCTGCTGTGGTGGGAAGCGATTTGGTGAATACATCCCCGTGTCGGCATTGGCAGGCATCATAGGGTTTGGCTGAGGAGCACCCGATCCCATGGTGCTCTCTGGGCCCATTCCTTGCTCCGATCTGAGAAAAAGTAGAAATGGTAAGTTTTTTGTTTTGTTTTTGTTTTTTTAAAATCAAATTTTCTGCTGAACAGACATTCTATTTAACTTGATAAAAACAATAGCAGTACAAGTGTTAAAATAACACTTGTCAAAAGTGTAAACAAAATTAAAAATGAGAAAATTATCTGGATAGAGAACCTGAGACTTACACTACTTTGGTACAAATACTTCCATTGATTAAATACTCTACATTTTGATGGCAAAACACATTCAATTGTATGAGTCACAGTTGTATGAGAGGTGCTGAAACAAACCTAAACTATAAAGTAAAGGGCTTTAATCTAAAGAAATATAAAACAGAGGCTAAATATCTAAGATACGAAACACTAATTGGTAGTATGTAGAGAGAAAGTGAGAGAGAAAATGTGCATCATATATAATGTGAGCAGCTCCAGAAAGCTTTACAGTCAGTAACAGGTCTGGTCAAATCTTAAATACAAACCTCTAAATTTAGTTTTTAATTATCTTAATTCTGTTGACATATTTTTCTGTCTCGAGAGGCTGAATTAGCATCCGCAGATCACTGAGCAACACATCTGCCAAAATTTGCTTCATTATTCAACTATGGTATAAATTAATAAAAAGAACTTTTCTTTTTTATTTTTAATCCTACATAATAAAGTGAATCAGTCACTGGATGGGAATAAATGTAATTTCCATATTTTCCAATACATTATTCTGATATATCTTTTTTAATCCAAAGATTTTATGTGACTTTCATAACAAAACCACGCACGAACATTTAAGTTGTATAAAATGAAACTCAAATGTAAAATTATTCTATATTGGAAATTAAAAATTAGGCACAAGTTTGATTTATCATGAAAAATGGTTGATTATTGTTTAATTGTCCATGTCCCATTCAACAATCCCTACCTCCTGTCGTAGCCTGGTCCATAAGGATACTGCTGTCGGGGGCCAATGGGCATTGTGCCCATGGCCCCAGGCGGTCCTCTGTTGAATGGTGGCTGCTGTTGTGGCGGCGGCGGCTGCTGTTGGTCACCTACTACACTGTTAGGGCCCTGGTTGGCAGGTAGAAACTGCTCACCGACTGTAAACATTCAGAATTACGACAAATTTTAGTTGGAATGCCCTACCTTTAAACTTATTCTCCATTTTCGGACATCTAGTCAATGTTCCCACCTTTCCGCATGTTACTAAAGGGGTCCTTGTTTGGTTCATAGGGTCCCATTCTACCTTGCATGTCTGGTGTGTTCATGCCAGGTTGATAAGTGGAGTTGGGGGTCATGTTCTTCCTGGGGAAAGCAGGGTCGCTTCCATCAGAGAAGGGATCTTGCAGATTAACACTGCTCCTGGGACAGAAGCAAAGTAAAAAAGTAATTAGTTACACTAATCATTAAGTCATTTATAAACAAAGTTAAAATTTTATGCAACAGGCACCTGGACCCAGGGGGCATGGGAGGCATCTGGGTATGAGGGGTAGAGGCAGGTGTGGGAGGTTTTAGGTCTCCACCCTCAGCCATGGAGCTGCTAGTCGACTGGGGTGTCTGAGGACCCTGCAGAGAGCCTGACCCAGCTGTGGAGCAGAGGGACGCTTCAGTTTGAAATAAGAGAGGAGCAGACAGACATGGTACAAGACTTTAATGCCATTCCAATAAAGCACATTGTTTTCAATTTGGTTTTTAATTGAATAGAGGGTCAGTAAAGCGCATGTGTATCAAAGATTAAAAAAAAAAAAAAAAAAGCTCTAACCTGGAGAGGGTGGCTGAACCTTAGCAGCTTGGTTCTTTTTGTTGTCTGAAAAGATCTCAGGAGGAGGGTCCTCACCACGCTCAATTTTGCACTCGAAGGCATACAGACATTGGATGTACTGCTTCTTCAAAGAACTGGCAGCACTGCTAGATGTACCCACATTTAAGGTAGTTGCCAGATCACGCCATTTCTTGCTCTTATTCACCTAAAACACACATGAAGTTAGACATAATTAGAAAAGAGACAACAGCGGGCTAACACCATATGTACTTTAGGATTGACTTTGGTTTATGAATGGCATATTAACCTGTGTCATTCCTCCGATCTCCTTAACTGACATATATAGCCGGAACAGGTCGAGGGGTTTGCGTCCCACAGCAGGCAGGTTGCTCATGCCCATAGCTTTCTCTTCAATGAAAGCCAAGTAACGGTCAACCCACATTTTCCTGTCCGGCTCTGGTCCCAGCTCATACAAGCGAGTTATGTTTTCACTGGTTGTTGTGGAAGAGTTGGATTTCTGTTTTGAGACAAATTTAAAGTTTTAAAACAAAATGAAAATCCAACTCCAAAAGAAACACTTGGTAAATTTTACAAACATGTTACCTTAGATTTGGAATCTGGTTTGGGCGTTCCACTCCCATCTACCTTGTTATTCATCTTGTTGTTTATCTCTGGACTAGCAGTCATACCTACATCAGAAAAATAAAACTAGAATTAGAGGAGATGTTGCTGAATCAAAAAAGAATAAAAGCCAAGCACATCTCTGTACAACTTACCACTTGTGTTATTGGCCATGTTTGGCCCCATAGGATAAGGTGATCCACCTGGAGTGTTCATCATTCCAGACATGCTGTTCATTGGTGGGCCATATGGTGGACCAGAGCCCATCATGCCTTGAGACATGTTGGGGTAACCTGGCATCCTGAAAAAAGGAGAAAAACTTTGAAAATTTACTGTGAAGAGCTTGGCAACTGAGAGTCCATTATGGATCGATTGTGACCAACCTGTTGTGCATGGAGTTAGTAGATGCATGTTGCATGGCGGTGGGGTCCTGTGGCTTTCTGTTCATTCCTGGAGGGGGGCACATTCCTGAGCCTACCTGGGGTGGCATGTTCCCCATATTAGGAGGCATGTTTGGACCCATGTTGGGGCCCATATTGGGACCCATGCTGGGACCATAAGGACGAGCTCCCATTTGATTAGGAGGCATCCTTCCTGGAGGCATGCCAGCATATGGCGGTCCTCCACCCTGTCCTGCCATTGGGTTCATTGAACCCATGCCTGGTCCAGGGTAGTTGGCATTGGGCATGTTGCCATAGCCAGGTTGTCGAGGATAACCTACAGAAGACAACATGACAACAGCAGACTTAAAAGTGGTCAAACAGTTGTAAATAAGTAAATAATAAACATCACTACAACACAGGGATTTTTATTTGTGTTTGTGATTTTGTAGGTACAAAAACTATTTTCCTTAACATCTGTAAAAGACAGACTCTCCCCACCCCCCTTAACCGTCAGCTAGCACAGAGAGTTATGCACCCAGTGCAACAAGCCTTTGTCACAGTTTCAGCTCTACTGACAGGAGGCTCTGCTACGTCAGCTGACTCTCTGCTTCACCGCTATAAATAGCTGCAACAGAGTCAGAGGGAGGGACCAGTGATAGCATGGTACTCCTATGAGGCAGTGAAATATCTTCCATAGGTTTATCTAAAATAATATGCACCACAGGATATTTATAGTTGACTTTAAACTGTGCAAAACATGAAATAAAGCACAAAGCTTTATTTCATGTTTTAAACTTTTATTTATTCGAAAATCATTTTAAAACGGAATTAAAAAGTTTAGTGAAGTCATAGCCAGACAGACACAGCTTCAAAGTACACACCTTGGGGCCCATATTGTCCTCCCTGCTGCCCGTAGCCCCCCATGGAGTTGTTTTGCTGATATGGGGCCATCCCTGGATGCATCTGTCCCCCAGAGGACTGACGAGGTGACAGTGCAGAGGCTGACTGAGGAGACCCATAAGGGGGCATCTGAGGGTTTCTCTGCATGAACCCTGAAACAAACGGACATTAGAAATGGATGATGCTGACACTGATGCTTAAGGAAACACTTTAGAAGTGCTAATCTCTGTGCACACTAAAAACAGCTATTTACCTCTGTCCTGGGCCATAGGAGACTGACTCATTGCAGGATGTAGGCTGCCATCTGAATGCACACTTGATGGCCTGGGAGGCATCTGGGTCCCTAAAACAATAATGACATTTGGTTAGTTTGAAGTTGGGGCAGGCACAATGCCTGGCTTCCACAGATGATCTACTGTGAGGACAAAGTTGATCTTGAAAATATATTAAAACAATCTGGTATTACAATTTGTCTGTGTGGGAAAAAAAACAAATGCAAATATTTGTGATTGTTCTCCCATCAAAACTATGAAGTCAGTAATAATTATACCTCTATGAGGACTACACTAAATTTAATAGGATACCAGAGTGTCCCATCAGACAAAAAGCCTATTCTCAGTCAATGTAATGTAAACCTAATTTTTCCACATTACATGTGACAGCTGTCTATCAAACCAGAAAACTTTCCCAAACCAGAAGTGCCATTTTATAAAATCCATAAATTCTGATTTACATGAGCTAAGAGAAACAGGGCACTTTCAGCAACAAAATTTCAAAACAAACTTTTTGGGTCAAACTATTTACAGAATACATCCTTCAAGTGGGTTGAGTGATGACAATTTTTTCTAAATGTTTTTTTTTTTTTTTTTTTTTTTTTTTTTTTAGCATAAACAATGTGAAATATGATGGTTTGTTTTAAACTCAATGTTTACATAAGTGTGGAAAACAAAACATTTTGAAATTTCTGCAAGAAAATGTTGATTTACACCAATTTACACCAGAAAACTGATTGACACAAATATAAAAAAATACTTGAATTAGCATTCCATTGAAACTATCTGAATCATTAAACTGTTGATCAGATTTTTGTCAATTTCAAGCTGAACTTGCAAAATAAAAATTTTTTTGTGAGCAAGTATGAACCATTTTTACTCAACTTTAAGATGTAGTGCACTGCAGTGCTTAGACAATGACTTAGGAAAAATGTAATTCCATGACAAATTAATGTTGCCCTTGTTAACCAAAACCTATTAGCCTGCACCCACTAAAAACAAGAACAATTTCTTTTTGATAACTGGTCTTGGAACCTTTCCTGACACTCAGAAAGCTGCACAAAGTGAAAAAAGAAGAATTAACTCTCCATTTTGTTAGATATTAGTTTGTGTTATTTTCCACTCAAACAGGGGCCTTACTTTCTTTATTGAGGATCTCATCGCTGTTTTGACACTTCAGAAATTAAAAAGTTAAACATGTAGTTAAAGCTACCTAGGAACGATAAAGCTGAATTTCAAAGTCAGGGTTTCATGGTTTACTGTAATAAATCAACACCAAAAAGTTTGTCACATATCACAAGTCTCACCTGGCATGTTGGCAGGTGACAGCGGTCCTGTTCGGGGTGTGCTGGCACTGGCGGGGGAGCCTGCCGGGGAAGGCGAGGGCCCTCGAATCCCTGGTAGATGAGGAGATGTGTGTGGAGAAAAGGGCGACTGAGCAGGGTTGCTCTGCTCGCCTTGACTGCTGGACACACCTGGCGTGCTCACACCGGGACTCAAGGCGCCCTCTGTACCTGTAGGCAGGTCATCGATGGATCCCGATAAATCCTGAAAAGCACCAACAGAAAGAAATGAAAAGGTACAGTCAACATGATGGAGGACTCAAATTATGATTCCAAAAGATTTGTCCACTGTTATGCTTTTTTTCTTTTTTAAATTTTCAGTGTTTACTTTCAGCTGATATATTGGTTGTAGTATTAGTTCACGGCAACTCCTCTGTTTAGACATGTGTGGTCCAGATTCAAATACTACACATGCACATGAACAAACACACCCCTCGAGGCCTTTGTCCTTATTCATCTTTTTCATAGAAAAATGAGTGTGCATTAGTGCCAAAGGTTGTCATGGTTACGAAGGTTTGTAAGAGGCAAGTCGCAGAGTCAGCAATGAGCTGCAGCCTTGCCGTGAGAATTTAATGCACAAGTTCTTTCTTATTCATCATATTTAAGGTTTTTTTAAACTAGAATTTTCATTTGGACTATCCATTTTAGTTCAGGTTAATTTAAATAAAACCTGATGTCTACAAAACAAGCAATCTGACATTGATTAGGCCGTTTTGGGGATTTTATTGTAATTCATTCATATCCAGTTTTGATGACTTAATAGCAGGTAACTCTGCTCTACCATGTATTATCTGGGTATAGTTATGTTCTCTGGCATTAAAATGAGCTCAATTAGAAATAAGTGTATATGTATGTCTGCACGTTTTAACAATCTGCAACAAATAAAGAGAGGTTACAAATACTGAAAAGTAGATATAAACAGCACCAAAGGCATCAGCGTTAATCACCAGAGAAGTCCAACAGCAGAACACAAAGACGAGAAATCGCGGAGAAGAAGAAAGCACAGCAACCACAACACAAGCAGAGTAGCAATAAGCTGTGAAAACAGAACTTAAATTTCTAATCTTAGATTGAAACTCACCTCATTTCCACATTCTTAAACAGGTTTTCAAAACAACACATTTTAGGTAATAATGCTGTAATACAAAGCTATAACTTGTCTTACATCAATAGTCGAGATCAAAAACACTGTGTTAAAAGCTTTTTGTGTCCCTGCAGTGGTTTAAAAAGCTATACTGACCGGAAGGCTGGAGGGGCGGCCTTGACCGTCTTCTGGACCAGATTTAGGCTGAGTGGATGGAGGGGCATTGGACTGAAATGAGTCCTGGGAAACATCCTGATTAAGAGTCAAACACAAGATTAACTTCAACAACAAAGCAATCATAAATAAAAATTATTAAAATGACTGTGGTTCTAGATTGAGGGACATACCTGCTGTTGTGGAGGAGGAAATCGCTGATAAGGTGACTGCTGTGCTTGCTGTTGCTGAGCGTTCTGCGAGTAAGCTGTAGGCTGCCCCTGTGGATGTTGGCTGTGTCCCGGTGGCTGCTGTGGATGAGACTGTGCCTGCTGTGGCTGCGAGGGGGATTGCTGAGGGCCCTGTGTGGATCCTGGGTAGCTGGATTGGCCTTGTGATCCAGGGGTAGCCTGGGAACTTGGCTGCTGTGGAGTCTGATTGGGAGGCCCCTGCTGTTGGCCATAGGGGGACTGGCTAGACTGTGGGGCTGATGCTTGAGAATAAGGTGGCTGAGACTGTGGGGGCCCTTGTGATGGGCCTGGCAATGGCCCCTGGGACTGTGGAGGCATGTGGGGCTGCTGATAGGGTGGTCCACCTTGGGTGTGTGGAGCAGAAGTTGAGGGAGGGTGGGGCTGCCCTGGATATGGTGACTGCCCACTAGGTTGTCCAGGTGTGGGCTGGGAATAAGGTGTTTGCTGTTGACTTGGGTGAGGCCCTTGGCCTGGCTGGTTATAATATGATGCCTGCCCCTGAGAGCCATAGCCTCCTGGTCCCTGCTGTCCATAAGATCCCATCTAAACAGAATGAGCATTACATCTTGAGTACACAGTAGAAAAAAACAGATGAAATACAGAGTTAGTAAGATGAAATACCTGTGGACCATAAGGCATGCCGCCCATGCCTCCAGGGGTACGTCCTGGCATCCCTACTGGATATCGCTGGGGACCTGGTGGGCCATAACCCTGGCCAGGGTACCCTGGCCCAGGCTGAGGACCAGTAGGAGGCCCCTGCTGCGACTGCTGACTATAAGGACTACCTGCTCCATATGGCTGGCCTCTCATTTTTCCCATTGGATCCATGGGACCAGGTGGCTAAGCATGGCGAGAACACAAGACAAAGTTTAGTTAACTCCAAATACAACTATTTACAAGCAGTCCTTCTTACACATAGACATTTATCCTATTACTATGTTCTGCTAGGATCCTAAAAGGTTTGGTTACAATGTACAACTATCGTAGAACTTCAGTAGAAAAACAAACTTCAGTGAATAAGTGAATTGTGGTTTTTACATCTTATTTCCCACGGTCATTACCCTGATTTTTTTTTTCACCTCACTTTGCCATAGTTTCAAACATCAACAGAGCTATATATATCTACTTTCGAATGGAGGGCAGTCTGCCCAATCTTAAACATATCCCAGCTGTGCTCCTGTTTTGAGCTTAGTCCAAGTAGCCTTTTTTTCCCCCCAGAGAAGGCAGTTTGGCTTTGGATGAATGACACCAAAAATGAGGGAAGTACTTTCACAACAGCCAAGGAGTGAAAAGCATACAGAAGCATGCACACTCTATTACACACAAAATAATGTGCGACTCCGATCCATCTGTCTTAATGCCAACGAAAGTTTCATAATAAAAGGTCAGATCTCAAATAAACAAACATGCAACTAAAAGCAGGTCCTGGTGTCATTTATAACATCTCTCATTTGTGTACTTTACTGAAGTGGACCCCCAGTTCTTTAATTGTGTTGTATATAACTTACTGCAGATTGAAGATAATGAGGTGAAATAAATAAGAGCAGCACATGGCTAATCTGCATAAGACAGAGAGGAAACTCCCTTGGTGGGTGAGAGATGGTGGACTGCTTTCTGATTGGCTTGGGGGGAGGAATGGGGGGAATTCTTTGCAGGCACACAGTCAAACTTGTGTGGCATACCAGACATAGCAGTAACACACATCCTCATGGGCAGAGTTCAAGTCTGACCTTAGCTATTGTGTAGTGTTGCTATATGAAAATGGAAAAAAAGTTGTAATTTAAAGTGGAAAAAAAAGAAAGATACAAAAACTATGCAAATAAAGAACATAAAAAGAAGATGTGTTTATAAAATGTTATGTTAATATTTAATAATTGTATTGTGGTATGTAGTTTTATTTTAACAATCTACCAACATACATGGCTCTCATGTAATGATCCACACTACAGCCATTATAACACACTCACAGGCTGTGGAAATCTACTGGAAGTATCAAAACCATGCAGCACTTGCAGGATAGTTTATTGAGATTTTAAATATATATATATATATATATATTATATATATATATATATATATATACCAAATCTAATTTTTCCCATTACCAGCTGCTGTTTTAGTACGAGATAATTTAAAGTAAAAAGTGAAGCTGAGCTGTGGAGTGCAGCAGTAATACCTCTGATGACCCTGTGATGAGCTAATGCTCCGTGTTCTTATCAGCTACTGATGCCTTGCATCACATGTAATTATAAATGGCCATGAGCAGTGGATGAGTAGCCAATCAGATTTCAGCTAGCATGTCAACCCAAGACCAACTATCTCCTGGCTTTGACAGTAGGATTTTACCTCCACAATTCAAATCCCATTGCAAACTGCAATCTGCTCTCAGTAAGTCGTAACACACAGTGGGCTGTTTACAGACATCGTGTACGGGAAGTCCAGCAGCCTTTCAGCACAGAGAAACGCTTATAATCAATATATGACAAAAATCTAAGACTACACGTCTTTTCTGGACAGCTTACGGGGCAAATAAGCTATTTAAACAGGACGTACACAGACCATTTGACTGACCGTGAAGAGCTCATTCGGCACGCAACACATTCCTTCCGCCATAGCCACAAAATTACACCTTCTCGAGCAAGAAAAACAGTACAAACATGCGTCTATAAGCAACTGCCTCATATTAATGTACAAGTATACGTTTTACAACAGTATAATACAGCTACATTTAACACAAGTTGTGTAAATTGAAAGTACAAAGGCAGTTGCAGAGCTATCGGGGGAGAAAATGAGCCGTTGCTCCTCCGTGAGCGTTTTCTCCCCCCTTTTCAAAGTCAGGCCTTCTTGGCTTTCTGATCATCATTTCATCGACTTATACCTCATTCAGTCGCCACTGCTCTTATTTGTATCGGGCTTTATTAATATATTTACTGCCACATTTATTTAATTGTGTGGTATAAACAGAAAAAAATACACACGAGAGGCAGCCATTTTAGAGTCTTTGCGAACTAGTATCAGACAATGGCTGGCCTGCTACGTTGTGAACTAGCTCGGGGGAGGGAAGCAGACATGCTAAAGCTCTTGTTCCAGTAAACATGACATTTTACCTGGTTTCTAGCGAGCGGTTGCCCAGCACTTCCCGGGCTCATTGGCGACGGGTGATGACTTCTTTGTTGCCAAGCCGGATTGCTCCCTCCATACTGACCGCTACTGCCCATGTCTGCTGGTCCCTTACTAGCTCCTTCTTGGCTACTGTAGTCGCTAGAAGGGTAGTTTGGATATCCCCGCGTTGAGCTGGGAGATGTTAGGAGCTTGTTGAGTGTCGGTGTAGATGTGGGTTGAGGGTTTCCAATGTTATATCTCTGGTTACTGTAAGAACCGGCCATTGCCGATGGTCCTCCCGGTGGTGGTTGCTGCTTAGCTGGCTGCCCCCCAGCTGTCGGCGCCTGAGCACTGCGAGGGGAGTTCATGCCGTATGCTTGGCCGGGATATGGAGTCCTGTTCGGGAATGGGCTGTAATTGTTAAACTGGTGGTTTGAAAAGCCATGATCGTGTGAATTAGGTTGATACGGGTCCATCATATTGCTCGACTGCACAACCGGACCCGCAGCAGCTGCCATGCCAGGGCTTTGTTGTCCGCCATGTTGATGAAAAGGGGCCCGACCGTAGTGCGGACTGTATCCGTAGGAAGGTGGAGGAAAAGCGGGGCCGTGGTGATGCACCAAACCGGGGTGGTTATTTCCCTCCGATGCGACAGAGTCATTCTGGGCATTATTGTTAGCCCTGGGCGGGTTCCCATTCCCGTTCTTCATCTCAGGTTCCCCTCCTCCCCCTGCATTTCCACCGTCGGCCCCGTCCTGCAGATCTCCCCGGCCCGGCGATCCACTGTCCAAACCCGGCTGCTTTTTATCCGACTGCTTCTCTCCCGGAACCGAGTCTTCCTTGGGGTCCCGATCCGGCTTTTTGAGTTCGGAAGGCGGGCTAGTATTAAGAGTGGCGACCTGAGCGGCCATGATATACCCCCCCACCTCTCTCTCCCTCTCTCGGCGAGTCAGTCACAATCAAAAGCTAGCATTGAATATAAATAATTGTTTATAACCATTAATCCTTGTGTCGATTCATTCCAACCCCTTATTCCGGACCGAATCCGGCTGCCATCCCCCCGGTTCCGGCTCCGTAAATGGGTTAGAAAGATGATGGAGGCTCCATACAATGCGTAAAGAAGCGACAGAAATTGTTGTGGGAGTTGTGTTACTGAGCCCGGGTAGAGGCAGGGAGCTAACCCAACCAACACGAGGCTCCGCTACATACAGCCATTTTACCGAGCCGCACAGATGGCTGCAAAACAAGGACTGGATTTTCTCCAAAGCGGACTGGATTTTCTTGTCTAAAGACCTCATGTTGTATTTTATGTTTTTATTTATTTTACCTTATGAGTGGAATATCTTCTGTCCAAAATAAGCCTTAATGTGTGTTCAAATTAACACAAAAGAAACTACATAACCTGTGAGCTTCATGAGAAAAGACAGGAAACTAATTAATTTATGAAATGTGCAATTAAACAAGTGTGCATGTGTCTGCATATATATTAATGCCACAGCTTGTTTCTGTAAAAAGCAGTTTGATACCAAACAGTGTAAAGTACATATTGCACAGGCAACAACAAGCTTTTGAGTACAGATGTACATACGACCTTTCATGTAAAAGAAAAATACATGCAGGCTTATAAAGTCACAAAACACTCAATTCATGCTGATTTTTGTTTCTTTCTAGTCTCCATTTTCTAGCTATTTTGTGTGACAACTATGTTGTTCTCCTGGCGTCATACAAAAGGCAAATGGACTTCTGGGTTCTGAAGATGTTTAACCTCTCATCTATATGCTTCCTTCAGTTCTTCAGGCTATTTGCTCATTATTTAGACACTTACAATGACCTGGGTTGTTGGCAATCTGCACACAATTACATTGCTTTCTTGTGTTGAATCATACTTCTCTCATTTGACATATTTTAGGTTAACTTTCTTCGACACTATAGTGTTACATTTATGTAGTTTTGGTCTCTCTTTGAAGGCATTTTGTGCCACATTCTGGCAAGTTTTGCTCTTGCGCTTCTGTTTTACTATAACATTATTTTAAAAGTAAAATCATTCAAGCCATTTTGTATTACATTCAGTTTAATTAGGTTTTGTGTTTAATGTTGATAATTTCACATCTTTCAATAGTAGGTTTGTTTCAGATGTTGAATTACACTGTTGTAAATTTAGCAATTCATAGCCATACAATTCATATGGGAGTGATGTAAGAGATAGAGCTGCTCAGTAATCGCTCCATGATTCACTTCATGAATACAACACATTATTATAAAATTATTTACCCTGGCAGTTTATTCTTGTCTTAAAAGAAAGTAAGACTGAATGACTATTTAGATACCTGTTTAAACGTATTCAAAATATATATTTGCCTTTGCCCTGTTTTTGGTTTATTTCCTATCAGTGTTTCTAAGAGGCATTTAGGCAAGAGAGGCAACACAGGTTTTTCCACAGCAGAAGGAGGAAGCCTTGCAGCAAACGAGACTACCAATGCACATTCCCTCTTATTCCCTCCCCTGCCTGCCTGCTCTGCTCTCCTCTACCACCCCCTCTCCTCTCTGTCTGTATCTCACTCCAGCAGAAACACTCTCTGCTGAGTGTGGGGGGATGGGCGCACAGGCTCATGCTCTCTCTCAGCCTACTAACACTGAACTACACCAAACAGAAAAAAGAAAAAGAGTGAGCCAGACCTTATCTACCAGAAAGAAGATGCGTAAACAGTTTCAAAGTCTCACAACAATTTGAAAAAGGAAGCATTTAAGTCCTTTTGTCTGCAGAGAAATGAAGCAAACCTTTTTTTTTTTTTTTGGCACACAGGGTGTGTGCACTGCATTGAGCAGGGGTGGGATGGTAATGAAAAGTGTGTGCTAAGCTGAGAGAGTTTTTTTTGTGAGAAATAATTAAAAGCTGAAAAGGTGAAATCTTTATGAGGCATTTAGTTTTGTTCGATTGGGTATTGATTAAAATTCAGATTTGCCATGGAAGTAGGACAAGACTGCCTTTCGCTTTCTGTTCTCACTCTTCAGCACACACACACACACACACAAACTGTCTCGCTCACTCTCCTTTCACACACACAAACACACACATCTACCTCTAGGGGGCTTAAAGGAAAAAGGCAGGAAGTACCAATGAGGAGGCATACTTGATCACATGTACAAACATCGAAACACAATTTAACATTCTGCCTGACACACCCCCCTAATGCACACAGAGCTTAGCAGGCAGGAAGCTGTCCACATATAATTTGCAGCCGCACCATATACCACACAGGGTTAATGTGATTTCCCACATCAGTGCGAGCTCACAAAGTGGATCACGCTTTATTTTAGCATAACTGCAACACAGCAGAAGTACACACATACACACATACACACACACACACACACACACACACACACACAAGAAGCCTGGAGTTAAATATTAGTCTGAAATCATGTTAGTTTTATTGGTAAAGCTAAAAAGAAAATGTGAAAGTGAGATTTTAAACTGGGCTACCCTGTAGAGAAAGAGTACCACAGTAAACAGTGGGAACCATTAATGTAAAGAGTTATAGCAGCATTTAGAAAGACAGAGAATCTGCCATCCCAAAGACCAGACACAGGGCCAGTTGTGCAGAAACACAGATTTAATGTGGCTTCCTCTCCCCGCCTGACTTAATTTTTCTGCTCCGGCTGCTCTCAAGAATTGGAGCAGACTTTTACGGATCTGCGACAAGGATTTCCAAGCACATGTGCCATCTGCTGGTCAAACAGCATGAACATACAGCACTTTGTCTTGTCTCAAGTCAGTAACTGTAGCAGTTTCTATTAGCTGCAGATGGCTTTGATTCAACTTATCTTTGCCAATGTGCAGTTAATTGTACTTAGTCTCCTGCAGTTACCTTTGATTAACCAGATGTCACTATTGCAGTGTTTCCCACTCCAGGTCCTCAGGGGGCCCAGCCCTGCATGTTTTAAATGCATGTTCCTCCACCAAAACACCCGAGTCAGATTACTGAACTTTCTCATCCAGTTCTTTGCAGCCTGTTGACGAGCCTTTATTTAATTCAGGTGTCTTAAAGTAGGATTACCTATAAAACATGCAGGGCAGGGGGTCATGAGGACCTGGACTGGGAAACATTGCACTATTGTATTTAACCCTAAATTCTGAAGCCGTTCCTCCTTCCAATTACTAACCAAACACACTACTGCATTAAGAAGCTTCCCATATTGCCAAATAAGTTGTATTAAACTGTATAGAAGAAGGAATAATGCTTCTTATTCAAAGGTATCAGACATCTTTCTTGCTTACAGGACATACAGTATGCAAGATGGAACACCAATTTCAGCACAATTCATCAAATTATCTAAGAAAGAAAACACTTTGAGAGCATCGTCATCAATAACTCAAAGTAAAAAAAAGAAAGCATTTCCATATTGACAGGGGTCACTTTATTGTTTTGAGATGGAGGTAGCATTAAATATGTGTGCACACAGGTGAAAATGGACTATCTAAAAAATGATGAGAGTCACTAACATCAGACATGAAAATGATGGATTCCACTTTTGATTTCTTTCAAGAAAAGAAATATGAAATATTTTTGTTTTTACCAAAATAAGATTCAGCAGACCATCTTTTATTAATAAAGAAAAACATATTTTTCTTCCTTCTTAAGGAGTGTGGTGAAAGCACCTAATATATGACTCCCTATTTTCCTATCAGTTGGATTTAGCCAAGACTCCAATGGTAAACTGGTGATGAAGAGGTGTCAACTATTGTCCTTTTAATCAGCATTTTCATTTTACAACTCCATCATTTCCTCCTCCACACTCTTTCCACTGGTTTCCACATACCTCTCTTGCACACCGAGTGTACTGGAGGGTTACATGTTAAGGAAAACGCAACAAAATAATTAGATTCTAAATATCTTTTTCAAGATTCAGGTTAATTTGAACAATTGCCAATGCCTACTTCCATATCATTACAAAATCAGGGTATCATTAAGTTTTAAAGTGCTGTTAAGTTTTTTCTTAAAGCAGATGAGTCATGGTGAGTCACCACAGTTTTTAGGAAAGGATACGAGTTGAACTGGAAGTCAGCACCCACAGCAGCTGACATCATGGCCTGCAGATTCCTCTCCTCCAGGTCTCCAAAGCAGTAGCCATTGGCCTTGTCCACTGCTCGTAAGACCTGAATCATGCTCTCTTTGTCCTAGAGAGAGAAAAGAAAAGCATGTGATCTGAGGGATTTCCCTGCACAAATTCAAAGGAACTAATCACTGACAAAATATTAGCTGAAAAAAACTTTCATGGTGGATATGAAGACAGACAATTTGTATTTTTGGTTTCTTTGTTACCACGGTATGTGAAGTCAATATCAGTCAAACTTTCACAGGTGTGGCTTTGTCATACGCGTTTACCCGCTACTATGAAAACCTAACAGTATTGAGAGGCTTTCTTCAGAGTCCAAACCTTGTGGTGACACAGATTACTGAGCTTCATCTGTTTTGTTTAGCAAGGTTTAGCTTGGTGAGATGAGCAAAAGACACACTCAAATTCAAACTTTCCCCAACACTAAGTTTTTTCTCTTTCTGAGAGTCAAAAGTGTGTTTAAATTCAGATTATCACACACAAAATATGAGACAAACTGCAAATATAATAAAAATAAAAAAAGAACTTAAATCTAAGAAATTGTTCTTTTTGCTGTTAGGTTTGCCTTCAATCCAAACATGAAACATGGTTAAAAAGTGCATTGCTGAGGAAGTTCACAAACTGCAAGTATTGTGGTATGCAGAACTATAACCACAAGAGCCCCGATTTAGAAAATACCACAATATTTCAGTAGTTTAGACATTTTTGCAGAATGCATTTACTTTGCATCTTGCTCCGTTTTGTACAAGTATTGTCATGTAAAAGGAAAAAATGATTAATCCATTTGACAGAAAACACATACTGCCACTTTCCTAACTACTAAACAAAATTGTAATTCAATGGTTTTAAATAGATTTAGTGGCATTGTGCTCAACAGGGTTTTTTAGACCCCAGAGAAATGTTTAAAACATTTACTTTAGCTTTCATAATATAAGACCTTTATTCATCCTTCACTGGGGAAATTCAGTGTTAAGACAGCTGTATATGATACACACAGAACCAAATAAATAAAAACGAGAAGATAGCTTCATTATGTAAGCAAAATGTATTTGCATACATAATGAAGATTTAAATCTAGTGCAAGGAAAAGCTTTGTACAAAAGCAGTGTAAAGGGACAGTTTTTGACGAAATAATTAGGTATTAATGTGAATATGTGCAGTTGTTATGACCAGATATTGCACAATGATGAGCTCTGTTGTGGGTGGTGGATGATCAGCTTTGTTGGGAGCTGGTCTGATTATGGAGTTTGAAAGCTGAGGGGAGAAAGGATCTGCCATACCTCTCCTACATGCACTGTGGGTAAAGAAACTTGTTACTGATGGTGCCTTTCAGTGCTCTGACAATCTCATGTAGAGGATGGGAGGCACTGTCCACAAATGACAACAGCTCTGATAGTCTCCTGTCACCCACCACTTCCACAGACTGAAGTCCATAACAGAGCCAACTCTCTTTACCAACATTTTTAAATACTTGTAACAAATAGTGACATACAGCACAAAAATATTTGTGAATAGTTGTTGTAATTAAATAATAAGTAGGCACCTACAACTTGGTGAGAAAATCTTTAAATCTACCAAGAATTACTGTACAGGGCTAAACCTTTCAGTTTAACGACAAACTGGTCGGCAATTTAAAGAAATTCAGTATAAAACTATATATGTACACAGAGTGGGTATTTAAATTTGTGTAAAAGTTAAATACCAAAAGATAAGTTCAAAGTTTCAAACAAAAACAGACCCAGATTAAACAGATCAGCTCAAGAGGATCTCTACGTATTAGCTCATACTGGGTACATACACCACCTGCTGCATATATACTGAGTTTGTGAAGTTCATTTGATGCAACATGTCAGAAAAAATATTAACAAATTGCAGAAAAAAAATTGCAGCAGTACCTGTACGTTGAGAGGAACAAATGAGACAAGGCCGTAATCTTGTATGACTTCAGCCAACTTTTCATTTAGACGGTGGAACTTTTTAAAGAAGGGGTCTGCAGCCAAATGATCAAGAAGATAGCTCAGATCCATAACTTCTGTGTAGAAGTCAAGGTTGAAGGCTGAAAGGAGAAAGTGTCAACAATGTGGATGAATGTTTGAACTCAAACTGTGTGATCTAGAAAATAAACTGCATGTTGCATCATTTGTATTGTTCTTTAGTGAGTGAAAGTAAACAAATATAACAAAAAAACAACTCCTAATATACCTAATTTGCCATACTGTTCAATTAAATCCATCTTGGAGAGGATGTTGACATGGGGAAGCTCCACATGCAACATGGTGGAAAGAGAAGTGCATAACACAGAGATGAACTTGGCTGGGTCAGCGCAGTAATGTGAGTCCACAAGGTGCACCGCTGTCAGCTTTAAAGAAAAAAAAAGGAAAGAAAAAAAAACAAGTGTGTAGAGAATTAATACCTCAAAGTAGTCTAAAGGAACATTCCAATATTTATTTTCAATGCATACATGAATTAGTTTAAGACTCAGAAGATGTTAAGATTATTAACCTCTATAGATGCTCACCCTGAAATTCCACTTGGCCAGCTGGGAGAATATATTCCTAACTGAACTCTGGTGGGTGTAGAGCTCCACTTGTCCAGGACAGTCAAACAAGAAGTAATAATCACTGTATTTTTTCAGCTTGCTCTCCAACCAGTCCAGATTGGCCTCAATATAGTCCATACAATACAGAAGCCCACCATTTGGCCCAAGTTTTAGGCTGTCCATGACATCATCCAGAGTGACCAGCTCTGACACATCCACAGCACAGGAATATGGTATTCCTTCATTGGCTGGGTCCATATTCACAACAACCACCTTGCGTCCCAGGTTGGTTAAAAACTCCTGCATTCCTTGGCAGTAAGTAGTTTTACCTGAGCCTGGGGGTCCAATGACCACCTGACCAAAGCGTAGAGAGGGTTTTACAGCTTTCTGTGATGACATTTTAAACTACAAAAGAGAGGATGCAGAACTTCACACACAGAAGAGACTGGGCTGTCGATAACGATCCAGCATCCAAGTGTGGTAGTTTCTACTGGTCTGAAAAATGTTAAAGTTCATCGTCCGAGCATCACTGAGGAAACTAAAAACGCATCAATCCACGTAAACGAACTGTGCAACTTCCCTAATGTGGCGATATAAATTCACAAAAAGAAAGTAGTTCCCAATTCTAAATAAAACTTTTGAAATATTGTTATGGACTGACGGGGAAACTACTATTGTAGTGATGAAAAACTAACATACGTCACCCAAAAGTTAGCATGCGCTATGAAATTTCGAAAGCCCGAGCTAATGCTAATTTGAAGTACATCCGGGTTACAAATTATCCTGTCAAAGTAAAAGCCTTTCCAAATATACTAACTTTAAGTAGCCGGTTTACTGACTGCTACCGTACTTACTATACCTTTAAGATCACGGTTACATGTTACATGATTGATTAATGCATTTGTAAAATCCCTGCAAAATTCTCTGGCTTGCAAAGGACAGCAAGCACATGTGGAATAGTGAATGTGCATGTAGACATTTTAAAGAGAAAACACCCAGAGACAGACAGCATGGGATAAAAATATTTTAATATAAAAGTCAAACTATAAACAAGTAATACAAAGCTTGGTGTTTTATTTATATATAAAAAAAAAAATCATCTATGTGGTCCAATGCTGCCACCTGGTTGCCACCCTCTGTACTTCATGCTGGTGTTTGGTTGGCGTCGCAGTAATGTGTCCCCTCTATCTATTTCTTTAGGTTTATCATACACTGTAGATATAAGATGGTCTGACTTGGCCTTTTTTACGGGATGTAATATAAGTTTTTCTCCATGATACCTGCACAAAAACATAAATGGTGTTCATTTACATGTAGACCAAGACATACACTTGTATTTGAAACAATTATATGTAAGTTGGTTCTGTTTTAGTGTTCACACGCACCCAAAGCCTCTTTTGCAGTTTGGATGTTGCCCTTCATTCTCAAGAGCTTCGGGAATTCCAGGCTGGCTATTTCCCAGTCCTTCACCATCTCTCCAACCTTGCTTTTCCATCACACGTCGGCCAACACCCTAATCCAAGAGAGAAACATGAAGAAAATTGCACATACAGCGGTACGAACAGTTACAACAAATTAAGCACCAAGGGAACTTTCTGACCTTAGTGAACCTCTCAAAGCTTCCAATAGCCTGATTGTGGCTCGATCCATCTTCGACACCTTCCCTCAGCCTCTTCTCATATCGCATTTTGACATAGTCTCGAGCATCCATGTCACCTCCATCTGTCACGGGAAAGAAAGTGGTTAAGTAAAATATCTTTTTCTGGCTAAATGAGAATTTAAATCCCTACGTTAATGTAGGTTACAGCTGAGGGGCAGATACCTTTTTCATAGTAAACACTCATGTCAACATCCCAGTCATCTGCTGTTTGCTCATCAAAATCTGAAAGCAGAAAGGGACAAGAATATATTAAAACGTCATTGAGAAAATTTAGTGTAACCTAAAGTGGTGACATAATTAATCTATATGACTTCTCATCATTATACTAGCTCAAATAATTGACAAAATAACACAATTTATTATACAAATTTCACAAACATGTTACTTGTTTGTATATAAGACTGGTGATTTTTTTATATTCATACCTCCTTCTTCTTCCTGCCAGTACTGAGCATCAGTATAGAAAACCAGACCTGAACCCCCCTTTTCCCACTTCAACTCAATTTCTTCTTCATACAGTCTCTCTTTGCTCCGCTCCTGGCTCGTTACATCATCATGCAAAGCCTCATGGCGTTCCCATTCCTCACAGAAATCATCATCCTGCACACCCACATGAACAAATCATTTAAAAAAATGGAAACAGGACTGATTATCCAGTCTAAGCAAACAACACATTTTTTACAGTCTGGAGTTTTCTTTTAAGATTAACCTACATCATCAGCATTTGACTCTGCATCATCATCTCTGTCTTCACTCAGTTTCTCATTAGCATCCGTTGCTTCTGTGTGATCAAACAACCGCCTTGACCTCGAGGGTGGAGCATTGAAGGTGCCTGGCCCTGATATTTCATGCCCAGTGGCTGTTAACACAGTCTCTTCTGTTGCTGGAAGGGTGCATGTGTCATGGTACTGGAAGGGAACGTTTCCGTAACGACGGTTTGAGCTGGTCTTTGGAAAAATCAGACCCAATTTCCGAATGAGTCGTGGAGGCAGGCGGCACGATTGAATAAGCTGGAGAAACACTTTTACTGGTGTGCCAACATTCCCATTCTGCATAAGAATTGGTGGATTCAGCTCAGGTAAGTTTTTAAGGTCTGCTTCTGTGAAACGCTCTGTTAAAGAAACATGGTGTCGCTGTTCATATTTAGTTTTATAGGGGAAGGACGTTCCATCTAGGAAAAGAAAGACACAATGGTTAACATTAACAGTGATTAGCACATATAAAAATGACAACACAAAATATAAAAATGTAATTATGCACTTACGTTTACTAACAGTCACCCATTGGTGAGTAATGATGGCTATGTTGTAATTTGTTGGGTTTTTTTTGCTTGTTTTCCATTAAATTTTATGGTGTGCATTACAACGTCAACTCCATAATTACTTGTTATTACACCGATCCCGAATGATACTCTCATTTATCTTTTAACTTCATGGAAACATACTTAAATAAACTTTAAATGCTCCATGTCACTTACCTTTGTCACTTGAAACCTTTATTCTTCTGATAATGCAGCGTTTGGCCAACCAGTTTCCCTCCGAATGGATCCAGTGATTCCCATCATACATCTTAATGAACTTCTCAGCGTACTTAGCATGAACTGTAACGATACAACAGCACGATTTCACCGCCTGCTTTGAAGAAGAGCTGCTGTTTGTTGCCTCGTCGGGATCCGTGGATTTGGTACAGCCCACGCCATCTTCCCCACGTCCCACGGTCGCGGACCCCTCCGGGTCTCTGAGAACTTCTGGACGATGTCGGTAGTGAAAACACTGAAAACCACCGCTTTCTATAAACTGACTGAAGTAATTTCTTAGGTCTGCTGAACGGAAGGCTACGGGAATATTGCTTACTGCTATATACACGGGAAGTTCAGCTTCACGCTCCGCCATAACTGTTTATTTTCTAAATCCGCATACGTCATGAGTAGAGCAAAACCAAACGTCATATCCGTTTCCTGTCTGTGTCCTATCAGCGCGACAGCATTGTTGCGATCTGTTGTGTTAATTGTGGGTTTTAAGCATTGTGCCGTGAGAGACCATCAGGTGTGCCATAAAAAATTACCCTATTTCCCCAAATTTGTGCAAAAGTGCATTTATTTCATGCAATGTAGCATGAAAAATGCTACATTAGTGCATGAACTAACTCTGGATTGAAAGCTAAATGTTCTGGTCCAGTTACAACTTGTATGTAAATAATTCCCTTTAACGTGCTGTTAAGATTTTGACATCTTCAGATCATGACCAACTGCGGTCGTTAGCTCTATTTTTTTTCCCAATAAATTGTTAAAAATGAAGGAATTACTACTGCATCATTTTACTTCATGCCCCACATTCATTATATAATATCAGTGTGGCGTGGACTCTGATAGGTGGGTATGTGCTCTACTGGACAGAGATCTCTGATGTTGTTCCTAGAATTTACTGGAGCTACATTGCCTCTTTGGGGGTCACAGCCCTGAATGCTCTGATTTTCACTTGCCTGCTTGTTGCCTTCACTTAATATCTTTTTACCATCTTCCGACCAGTAACTGGTACGTATCTAAATATTCTTGTGGATGCGTCGACTTTTTTGGAGGGAGCAACTATTTCAATGAATTTTAAAGTTATTCAGATTCCTTCAGATTTTGTGACTTTTTGATCATCAACATGAAATTTATTTTTGTTTTTAATTATCAAGGCCAATTTACCACAAGTTTGGTCTCTCATATAACTTTGACAGAGCAAAGATTGTTTTTTTAACATGTAATTGTCATGATTAGACTGTTATTTTTAAAGATCTACAGTATATGCATTGTATTCATATTTGTATATTTAGATCAAACTATTAAAGATTGATAGAACTGTATAAGACAAAGGGAAAAAAGTTGTGTATTTTAAGAGAATTCTTATCATCTTTCTTTATGCCCTTTTTTAGTCAGATGAGAAATATGCTCAGTAAGAGTTCATTAACCCAGAGGCTAACGCTATGGCTGTGGCCTTCACCTCACCTTTTATCTTTGTGTTTTGTTAGTAATGGGCCATAAAACTAAACTTGAGTGTCTGGACCCTGACATCATTTCATGTTATTTTCTTAGTCATTGTCATCCTGGTTTTTGAAAAGTCATTATTAAAAGCAAAAAGTGTGTGTGTAGGATTTACATAAAAAGTGAGATCTTTAGAACCAAATAAACTTTTCAGACTCATTGTACAGTGCCAGAAATGTATACATGTGAAAGTTAAAATGCAGTTTTTTTTTTCTCTTTAGGATAAAGTCCTGACTTTTAAAATGATCTAAAAGGACTCAGATTGAGTTCTAATGACATAAAGTGAACTGTTAAGTGTTCAATTCAATTCAACAGTTCAATTGAAACTGTTCAATTCAGTGAACTGTTTAGTTATTTTATATAACTGAGATTTTTATCATTTCACTAGATTATATATCTGAGTTATATTTATGCACACACACACACACACATATATATATATATATATATATATATATATATATATATATATATATATATATATATATATATATAATATATGTATATATAAATATATAGATAGATAGATAGATACGATAATGTTTGTTTTTGTTTTTTTTTTAAATCATTGAACCTTTGAAATAAATTAAATAAATGAAATGATTGAATGAAAAGCAATGAATGTCTAAAATGTTTTCCTGCAGGGTTGTTAACATGCTGGTGAAAATGAAATAGAACTGTGTCACCAAAAGCATTTAAATGCAGCTTTCCAGCTGTTTTTGTTAGAATCACTGCAGATATTTAAAAGAAATCCACCCCAATGCTGCATGTTTCATCAAGGAAGTCATGGTTAAACTAAAAGAACACTACATAGAAATGCCTATTAAATTCTAAAAGTTTCATTTTCAGGGTAATTAATGGATCTTTGTGCTGATGACCTTTTAGAAACGAGATAAACAGTCATTGTATTAGCAGCACAAATAAGATTAAGAGTCATGCTCCTGACATGATGTCTATCACGCACACACATATGCGAGCGTGATCAGTTCACTGACCCAGTACAAAAACTGTAACTGCAGATATAAAGTCAATATTCAGTCTGTGAGGAAAGCTTTGGAAGGACAGCAAATAGAGTTTCAGAGGGCGTGGGAGTTGCTGACATAATTGTCCTTAAAAAATAACTCAGTAATAATGAAAATATTAACAGACAAGTTATTAGTTTGTTTTCATATTGTTTTGTATGTATTCCAAACCACATGAAGCTCTAAAAAAAAAGGGGGACTTGATCATTCTTCTGGTCTTCACCATTACGTCATGTTTAATCTGACGTGAACAGTTTGGATTTCCTTGATCTCAAAATTCTGCCGTTGCTCCACTTACATAATAAAAGCCATTTAATTTTTATTGTCCTGGCAGAGATAAGTGTCTGTCCTCCGTGCCCGTCTCTGCCTGCTCCTAACCTCAATAAACTGAGGCCTTATCAAAGGCATTTACAACTGTCATCATGCTTCACCAACCTAGAGGGCTGCTGAGTGCATTGTAGGTCATTCTGCAGAAAGGCCCACTTCTTGATGATAATGTATTTTATCATGTTTTGCAGCCTTGGTCCTGTGTGTTTTATCCTCTATGGTCACTGTGTCGTGCATTAATAATTGCAGCATTTTATAATGAGATTAACCTCAGGACAAAAATAGGGCCTTAAAAGACTTTCCAGTGTAGGCTATTTCATCAAGGAATGAGTAAAGAGAGTGATGAAGTAAAACAAACATGCAGTGACTGGTGATGCCATTTGTGTCTGGCATGTAATGTCTTTATTGCAGTCATCCACTTCGTGACTGACCTTGACTCCTCGATGGTTTACATTTTCCACTATGCGATATTTGAAAACATTTTGGCAAGCATCATATTCAATAGAAAGAGTCAAATATGCTACATAAATATGCTCCCGTGACCTCAGTGTGGTAAACATTTTTACTGTTGAGAGTCCATGTTGCTTTATGTCCAAACTAAACCACCTTGTTGTTTTGCTTTTAGTTTATTTGTGAAAGTAATAAAGTCATTTCCTTATCAGTCTCAAACCTTGGTGCCAGGCACTGAGAGGATTAAGATGATGGCTCATTGTACCAACACAATAAACAGGAATTTTGTGATTTTGTTGGCCAATAAGGACTGCTTGAGAATAAAAATACTTGTCGTATAAAACAGAACTTCCGCTGACAACAATAAATCTTTCACTCCCCCACAAGCTGTATCCATGGTTCCAGAGGCATCTAATCTAGAAGTAGATGGTCAGTAATTTTCACTTCCACAATGAAGGCATTTTTAAAATCCAATTCAACGCGTAGTGAAAGATCTTGGCATGCTTAAGAAACCAATAATATTGACTCTGAGCAGGATGAGACTTTTTTTTTTTTTTTTTTACCCCTTTTTGTGTTCCTTTCTCAACTTTCAATGTAATTAAGATGTCGATGATAAGTTGAGTGTTATTAAAAATATTTTTTAAGATAACTTAAATTAATCTTCTGCTTTTGTCCTGGACTGAACCCAGTCATATCTACAAAAACACAAATGTGATTTGGTTTCTGTCCTTCCTGGCCACAAACCTTTTGTTCAGCACTGTCACCTGGCAGATTATTTACAAACATACTAAAGCTGTCACATTCATTCCAAGTATTCAAGGAAAAAACAAAAATCTATCCTGGGCAGACTGATAGCTGTGTGTGTGTGTGTGTGTGTGTGTGTGTGTGTGTGTGCGCATCACTTTTTTATGCTCAGACAGCTATTGTATAAACTGAACGCACCAAACTTTCTCATTTATACACATTAACTAATGAAGAAAAACAATTTTTTTTAAAGATACTTTAAAGTAGTTTTTAAGTGTCAAGCTTGGTTTTAGATGTGGAAGCTTTTCCTACGAAATTGCTTTTTGAACCATTTCAAGATGTCTGGACTCTTGTTGCTCAGAAAACTGTTCCGTTTTTTCCCAGCCGTTCAGCTGAGAGGAAACTTTTAAAATAGAAACATGCCTTAGCCATGTTCCCATGACCTGGTTTGAAGAAAGTAAATGAGGCATTGTAGTGTCAGAAGAAGGAAGCCGAACCATAAAGCTATGGCCATGTATAATAAACAGATTAATAACAACTAACTGGAAGACACTAACCAAATGAGTTGTCTTGATTAATGTAAAAAAAGGAAATGAATGAAAAGAATGTAATCATAATTGTTTTTACTTGTGTTGTGATCATTCTTTATTGTCAGACACTTTAGTTTTTAATGCTTAATTAGAGTTTCAATGTTAACTTACTGCTATTGAGTCTTTGTAAAATAAATAAATAAAATACTCAAATGAGTTTCAGAAATCATTTTAAGGCACTTTGTTCTTTCTTATCCATCTCTATTGCACACTTCAGCCTATTTATAAACCTTTATGGACCCTTAACTAATGAAACCATCAATGGAGAGAAATGTGCTTCCTCTTTTTCCACTATATAGAACTCACAATTACTGCTGTCAGGTTTGTCTATGTTCATTTAAGCTGGGAATCAAATGAATGCAAAAAAATGTCACAAAAGTTCTTAGCGATTTGTTCTTCCAGAAAAGGTCCCCAGAAGGAAATGAAAATTATCTGAAGGAAAAATATGGCTAATTCCTCAGTATGTGAACTAGTTTTACATGTTTTTACACAGCATCTCATAGATATTTGTTACCATCTTTTTCCACTGATTTCTCTCCATAAATGTTTAGCTGGAAGTGAATAATCTCAGTAGCATAACTATTATCCCTAAATTAATATAGAGAGTTTGCATTTGTATTTTGATCCATTTGACATTTAGTTTAGCATTATAACAGCAGCCTTTGGATGTACTTTTCCTGAAAATTGATCTTGCAAAATTTCCTTAACGCTCCCAGATTAGTCCTATTTATTTCAATAAAACTGCACATTGTGAAGACTTAACTTTTAGGTCAATGCCCCTGCTGTGCTCTGGCCACTTTCCAGCTCTACAGGTGTGAGCTGGCCGGTGTAGGGACACACTATGGGGCTGATTACCTTTGCAGTCCTTGGTAGCTTGGTACTGCCTGGGTTAATGACACAGGCCACAAGATAAGGCCCATCCCTCTTGATATCCATGTGTTACTCCAGCAGCTACTTTCATTGAGAAAAGCTTATCGGTTTCCCAGGGTTATTTCAGAAGTCACCTGGCAGTGCATACGGTTGTTTTTCACATTGGGTATATTGACATTTCAAGGTCTACCCAGCAGGAGGAGTCAGCCTTATAAATAAAGGGAGACTGCAAGCAGCAGCTCTCACATCTTCATGAAGAGCTCGTCCTATGAGAAGACACACATATTTAAGTTAAGACGGTCTTATTGAGAGAAAAAAGATGGATAACCGATGTCATTGTTCATCCAACAGTGATAGGCTTTTGAATCCTATCCTCTACAACATCCTGAGCCAAATGGATAGCAGCCCGTCAAACCAGGACAACTTCAGCTACAGTTTGGTTCCCCACAGATGCAACTGTGAGGTCTGGCGGATAGTGTGCTTGAAAAGGCCAACTGAGATCTGCAAAGAAGCGTCAACAGTGTTGGTTAAAACCATCCACTTCATGAAGAATTTACCAGCTTTTAACCAGCTTCCACCAAGTGACCAGTTTGCACTTCTGAAAAGCTGCTGGGCTCCACTCTTTATTTTGGGTCTGGCCCAGGAGCATGTGGACTTTGAAGTGATGGATGTCCCAGCAGACAGCATGTTGAAAAAGATCCTCCTGAACCGTCAGGAGAGCCCTGAGATGGACAGGGAGCAGCCCACCATGGCAGGCGTCAGTAAGCTCAAATCTTGCCTCAAAAAGTTTTGGAGTTTAGATTTGAGCCCAAAGGAGTATGCATACCTGAAGGGGACCACGATATTTAATCCAGGTATGTACTGATTAATTCAGCTTTTAGGAAATTTACTTCAATTAAAAGAGCAATTATGCATGTATATAACCAAACTTTTCTATTTCTTAATCTCAAACAGATGTACCGGATTTGAAGGCAGGCATGTTTGTTGAGGGTTTGCAACAGGAGGCTCAGCATGCCCTGAGGGAGGTGGTCCAGCTCCTTCACTTGGGACACAAGGAGCGCTTTGCTCAAATTCTCCTCACAGCCTCCATGCTGCAGGGCATCACACCCTGCCTCATCACTGAGCTGTTCTTCCGGCCTGTGATAGGCCAGGCAAACCTGCTGGAGCTGCTGGTCGACATGCTATTCTGTCAATAGAGAAGTGGATAAAGCATGCCAACTGTCATAGAGAAAGTTGAATTAGGGTTGCAATGCCTTTAATGATGATGGGATACCTGGTAGTGAGTTTCAGATAACTGACAAAAAAAAACAAAAAGTGATTTGCCTACATTTCTACTGAAGCTGAGGTCACTTTAGCAGAGTTCCTCCACTGAAACGGAAATATTTGACTTTCCATATTTGACAGTGCTTTACTGTCAGTTTACTTGGTCTGTTGTTGAGGAGCTTTTCTGTCGTTCTTCTTTTTATAAATGAGTTTGGAATATATTTGCAGAAAATATCAAATAAATATATATTTTTTTACATGGAACTCATTTGGTAGATCCATAATTTCTGACGTTGTACTTTAGTATTATTCAGATGATTTTTTTTTTGTTGTTAATGTTTTTTTTTTTGTTTGTTAGATTTTTGTAAATTCTACAATGTCCATGCTGAAACATCTTGAAAATAATTTACCTATAACTGTCAAAAACCCCCTTAATTACATCACAGTGTATTTATGCATCAACTCGCAAGGGACTTCAGGGGCATAAACATAAAAAACAAAACAATCCAAAAAAAACCTCATATGACCCTGGTCAGTAACCCATTTGCCAGACTGAAGACTTCATGACTAAATTAAATTCATATAACTTCAAGTCAGACAGATGGAATAATATTGTTGAGATAGTTCCATCCTCCCACGTTTACTATGACCACAAATATGCGAGCGTTACAAAAAGTTTCTATGGTGCCGCTTTGTCTCCCTCTTATGGAAAACAGTGGAAGTCAGACATTCACGCCGCAAACATTTTTACTAAAAAAATTAGTCTTAAATTAAAGTGAAAACATGCTTAATTGAGTGCACAACAACCCTAAAACTGGAACCATCGACTGTCATTTATGCAGAACAGGCCCTTCTCATTCCTCCAATTCTGTGGTATGTTAGTTGTGAAACCGACTCTATAGAGGACACCTCATACAGGTAAAACAGGAATGTGCTTGTGGGCGTAGAGTGCAGGGGTAATGGGGTTACACAGGAAACGACAAAAAGAAAAAATTATCTTAAAAGCTGTCACAGATGAAGAAATTCATGAGTACTGGATTTTTTTTAAGCTGTTAAACATGCATCTTTTTCCACATGAGTGGGTAACTAATTTAATATAGCAGAAATAAAATAATATAAATTAAGGGCAGGCATCCATTATGATAAAAGTGCTACAATCTGCTTGATTTTGCCCTATTTCACAACCTCAGTATCAGCAGATCTGCTGTTAAAAAGTTCTTAATCACTAAAATTTAATGTACAATTACATTTCTGCTAGTTGCCATGCTAACAAATCTATCACTTAAATAAAACTTGAAATGAGTATCTTAAAATGCACGATTAAATAATGCAGTTCAGCATTTTTAAGTAAATAAATCAGAGTAAATTCCTTAAATCAGGCTTGTTTTCACACTGCTTCTTGCTTTAGAAATAAATGACAAAGACAAACCCCAGGATTTTATTTCCTTTCCGTCAGAACCAGCCAAACAAGTTCCTTCTTCTGCTAAGGGCAGAAAATACCTGCCTGCTTCAACACTGACCTGGGGAGATGAGCCTGACAACAATAATAGAGATCAAGTGGAAAAGTACACTTAAAAAAACTTGTAAGAAGAATTCTTTAAATTCAATTAAAAATATTCATTGGAAAAAGACACAGATAAGCTTATGTACACCCATAAATACTTGGTTTAATGCCATGTTACTGCATATATACACACACACACACGAAAAGGCATAATAAACAAGCAGGGATTTTTATTTTCTCAAAGAATAAGACTTACTACAAAATATAAAAAAATGAGGCAAAATGGCACAGTGTAACATTGACTTAGGAATATTTACATCAAAATATGGCTTACAACAATAGTTTTCAGGCAACAAAAAATGCTCATCTTGGGAGTCTAAAGAAATGATAAAAGACAATAAGCTCATGGCATATGGCACAATGACTTGCATAAACAAAAACAATAACAAAAAAGAAGATATGTTTTAGCATCAGACTTGACTGACGATCAATTACTTTTTGTAGTAATTTTTTTAAATGTTCTAAAAATTTTAAACATTGCATACAAATCAATTAAAACAAACAAACATGTATGGACCAGAAGACTCCTCTGTTGGTCATTTCTTAGAATCATAAAGATCTTTGAAATGGAAAAAACAAAAAAAAACAAAAAAAAAAAAACCAGATGTGTAACCATTCAGAGGAAAAATATCCTCCAATCAGTAACAGCATATATGATAACAGGCAGGTAATGTTGTCCATTTGGCTACATGCAATGTCAGGGTATAAAAATTTGTCTCTGTACTTTTCTTTAAATAATCAGCGGAGCGCCTGAGGAGTTTGTTTCGGTGTTATTGTGGTAGGGCGAGTAGGCTGTCACAGAACTGGACGAATTCACTGGGAAAGAACAAGAAACATGATTTAATCCAGCGAACCAACACGGAAGCAGATGTTATATTTCATCCACAATAAATAAGGCACAAAACCCTTGCCTTTAAACCAGGGCACTGAAAAAGTCCCAGACTTCGATGTGAGCGCCGTGAAAACACAATGTAGTGCACACTTATTCAAAGACACGTAACAGGACACCTCGTTCTTTTGACAGCTTCTTTCCAGAACAGCAAATAGGGAGTGAAAAAAAAAAAAAGAAGGAGCCTGCCACACTGTAATCCATCTGCAACCCCAGTTGTTTGCTAAAATTACATAATAAATAAGGGGACATTATGAGGCACATATTTAATGTGACTCGATCTGGTGCTTTTAGCAGGTGGTGTAGCATGACTGCTGAGCTGGAAGGGAAGAATGAGGCAGACGGGTACGCAGGTGTTAGGTGGCAGAGGTGGGGAGAGGCCTCTAATGAGCCAGGGATTGTAAAATGGAGAGAAAAGGGCAGGAATGCAGGGCTTTTTACTGTTTGAAGAATGGTATGTTACTGGAAAGTAGAGAAGTAGTGAGAAAATGCCTACAGCTGCAGCGGGCACAATGGGTCACAAAGTTTGAGCCCCTCAAGCTGACACACACTGCAGCGATAATTACACCTCAGTGACCATGACAAAAAAAGGGCAGTAGCTTCCAACACAAAATTCAATTCTTCATATGTGCTTTTAGCCTAAGAGATGGCACAAAAGGGATCTGTGAGCCTGTGATGGAAAACTCCCAATTGTACTCACTTTTTCCACTGTAATGTCGCATTTTTCTTGCCAGCTCATCTGATGGTGTTTGCTCGGACACTTCCACCTTTGGAACTGCAGCAGGGGACCAAAACAAACAAATAAATAAAAAGACAAGATGATTAACAAATATCAACAGACTCTGATCTCAGCGTTATGATGGTCATTGCTGTTGTTTTGCAGTATTTTGGTTTACAGTGCGTACTTGTATTGGCTTGCCTCAGATTAACTGATTGTTATTAGGCCTTTGACTGCAGAATATTACAACCCAAACACAAGCAGCAGCCTTCTAAAAGACATTATGAGTCATTAGGGGAAGACAAGTCGGAGGAGTGGCATGTTTGGCTTGCTGCAGACAGACGGTACTGAAAATGGACATTTATTTGTATCATATAAATAGAGTAATATTCTTACAATCGCTGCTCATGATGGTGCTTATCATGGTCTCATTGCCACTGTCAGGAAGAGTCCCGCCGCTCCTGCCATTAGGACGCTGTCCCGTTGACTGGTAGCTTTTGGCCTTGGGTTTTCGTGTGCTGATCCGGATGACTCCGTGTACCAATTTGCACTCAGCTTCCTGCTCCTCTAGGTTGTAGTCCTGAGCAATACTGTAGATTAGTTCACTGATTTCGTTGGTCTTGCGAGAGAAGGACGAGTCGGAGGTACACTTGGCCAGCTGGTCGATCTGATGCAGGGCATAGAGCTCCAGCAGCTTCTTGGTGATTAGGGAATCAATGTCCGTGCTATCGCATGGATCATCAAAGTCACAGTCATTGGATAACAGACTGGTGTTGCTAACTGGTCGTTGGCTTTCCCCCTTAACTGGTGGACGGATTCGTTTAGGGACGGTATACTTTACGGTTTGACCTCTAATGCGCACGTCCGGATAGCGGAAGCTTTCACTCGCAGGCAGCTTGGAAGTCTTGGGGAGCTTGTTGGACTCCACAGAGATGTCACAGGTTGGGTTGGTCAGAGCCATGCCATTAGGCGGACGAGGTTCACCGCCTGCTTTGGGGGGATGGTCAGTGGAGCTCTCATTAACAGGCAAGCATGGTTCTCGGCTGCCATAAAATCCACAGGTCAGCACACAGCAGATAAAAGCCTTGCAGCCATTCCAGCCCACAGAAGTACAGGAGCCACAGGTGGGTCTGCTGGTTGGTGTGCTGTCTGCCGATCCAGGAATAAATCCTATCGTCTCTGAACCCCGGGCCGTGCCATTTCGAGGATAACTTTTGTTGCGGCCATACTTGTTTTCAGAATACCGGGAGTGGTCAATGTGGTGATTACGCAGATGTTCCCCATGAGGATCCTTGTAATAGTCTTGGCTGGCCGTGCTCTCTCTGTATATAGTTCGATTTTGTCTGTTCTTCTCGGCCCTGGAAGTGGAGGTGTTGTGTTTGTAGTGGGACATCTGGGGAGCCCCTGTGCTGTGGCCAGGCATGGCTCAAAATACCTGGGACCTTGTGTGGAAGAAAGGCGTTTAGAAATAATTCAAACTTTATTTTGTTACCACATACACCAATATGTCATGCACCATGACATGTCAAACTCAGACTTAGCCTCTATGAAAGAAACCTAGCCTGAAATTCTGAGAATGTAAATACAGGAAATTGCTATGAATGCTGGCTTGGCTGTAATTTACTCTTATTTGTCGAGCCCTTTTGACTTACAGTACGTGTGCAGTTAAGACCAAACTTCACTCAACATTTAACATTTTATAATTCTTCATGCAAAACGCCCACTTACCGCATAAGCAGAAACAGCTGTGGTTGTGTTTTCGCTTGGACAACTTGCTCTGAGAACAAACCGCGGAAGTCTCTCAGAGAAAACCGTAGTCGCCTCAAACGCAGAAAAGAAGACGGATTTCCACGGTGTAGACCTCTCCAGATGTTTCTCCAAGACCACCACCAGACGGGAGACTAGAAGACGTGAGTCGGGCGCCTTGAACGAGCGACGCCGCGCAGCTCATTCGTGTCGTTTCTTTTGGTCAAATTCAGTCGTCGGTGCTGCAGAGTTTCCCAATGTTTGGCTATTACCTGCGGCTACAGCTAATCCCAGATTCAAGCACCCACCCACAGGTGAGTCATGACGTCACGCGACGCGGATATAAACTAGCAGGGGAAGAACAAGGAGAAATAATTATAAAAGAAAAAAAAAAATCACGACGAGCGGGTATGATTAAAAAAAAAAAAAAAACCTTTGAATTTTCCGTGGATATATCTTTTTTTTATTACACACGACCATAACACAGACACTTTGAAGGTTTTCTTTGGTTAAATTAAACTTTGTAATTCATGCGCACAACATCCAGGGTAAACCTGACAGGTCTGCTCAGCTGCAGAGCCAGCAGGTGTGTTTCCAAACAATATCGTTCATTCTGCCCTATTTTCGGGGGACACTTAATCACACACACAAACACATCCATGCACACACACACACACACACACACACACACATATATATATATATGTATGTGTGTGTGTGTGTGTGTACATACACATCTTACCATCTTACTTGGACAAAAATATGAGCCTGTGTTGCCTGGTGTTTCCCAAAGAAAGCAATAATAAATGTAAACAAAGACAAACAAATAACACAGTACTAGCAAATCAAATAAACTATTGCTTTATTGAAATAAATGCACATTTTTTGCACATTTTAGGATCATACAGCAAACTTATTGCATGTTATTTTAAATTTAGTAGTACTGACATTATGCAGAATAAACTATTAAGCAGAATAACATAGTACTTGTTTGTTTTACATATATTTTTATGTTAGCATATTTAATATTATGAAGAACTCTTTTAAAAATGTACTAGTATCTATAAGGTTTGCCACAACATGCTTTTTATATGCCTCTGAGCTCCCACGTAAGTTGCTTCTCACCATACTACTTGGTATTTACAGGCATGAAAATTAATCCCAAAAAGGACATTCTAAAATTGAGATGAGAATATTTCCAGTGCTACCTACTGCACTCATGTTTATAAAACAGTATGATTTAAAAACACAAGACTAATTTACAGTTAAATTTTTGGTGCCTCAATACAAAGGCACTTTTAAGGTGAAATTTATAGGGTGTGACTGCAGTATGTAAAGACATGAACCTCCAGACAGCCTTTTAACTTTTAAGCTCCCTGACACAAACAATTCAGATTTACCTCATATTTTACCGAATAACTGCTCAATAATCATAAAATCACAGGAGGGGAAGTCTTCACCTGTTTGCTGTTTGGTTCAGTGGGGTCCTGAACGATACAGGTGTCATTTGGGAGCTGTTGTGACAAAGCTAATCCTACATGCCTTTGCATCCTGCTGCCTTCTGCTGAGATGTGCCCTAGACGAGGGTCCGAGTCAATCTCGTAGCGGTAGTGATACCCCTCCAGAACATCACGACATGCATCTCTTGTATCTGTGATCCACTTCTTCATCCCATTGCGATTCAGGTAAAGTACAAACAGAAAAACCATGCCCACAAAGCCCAGCACCAATCCCAGGAAGACATAGGACGTCTGCAGGGTGAGGTCAGTCACCTCAGTAAGGACTGGAGCAACACAACCAATGGCCTGGACAGTGAGACCTCGCACCCGTGACTTGGTTAATCCAGCTGGTGAGGCGCATTTAACAGCATCCACATCTACCTGAGCTTTTGATTTATTAATCCAAGTGACAAAATCATGGATCTCACAAGAGCAAGTGTATGGGTTATTACCAAGAAGGATTTTAATATTCCCAAGCCTCTCCAGCTCTTGTAGAGCATCAGCCCTGAATGTCCTGAAAGCATTTTGTGTTAGATCCAGCATCTCCAGATGATCCATGCCAGAAAATGTCCCACTGTAAACAGCCACCAACGAGTTGTTGGTAAGCAAGAGCTGCTGCAGATTGGGAACATGGGAGAACATTCCAGGCGGCAGCAGGGCAAGACGGTTTCCAGAGAGGTCGAGGCGGAGAAGCCCCCATAGGCCGCCCCAACGCAGAGCTGTGGTGAGATCTGTCAGAGCAGTGAAGTTGTACAGTGAACAGCTCAGGTTAAGCTCCTGAAGTGGGCTGCCAGGTATGCGGAGAGCCTCTGGATGGATTAATGCAAGCTGGTTTCCGCTGAGGTCCAGGAAGCGCAGATTGGTGAGAGAAGCAAAGGTGTGGGATGCCAACTCTGTGATCCTGGGAAGATGACTAACACTGTGACACCTGCTCTTAGACACAATTTCATTCCTATGCTTGAACAGAAGTAACACATCTTACAAATAACCAAATTCCCATATATATTCATTTTTCATTTCTTTATTCTGTACACATGAACAAAGTTAGTCATACTATCTAATACATGACTGAAAAAGAGAAAAATAACACTTGACATTCTCACCTGTTATTGCTTAAAATGATGTTAGTGACATTCTCCAGTTCTGTAAACGAATCAGGTCCAATCTGGTGTATATTATTCCCTGTGATGATGACAGTCCTGGCATATCCTGGAATATCTTGTGGCACGTTAAGCAGAGCCTTAGAAATACATTTCACTGTACGGGTCACAGCAAAACACTCACAGCCAAAAGGGCACTCCAAGCACTGGTACGGTGCACAAAGAAGAAGTCCCAAAAAAACGGAGAATGCGAAAGTACACATCTCTAACCTACAGCCAATTTGAAATTTAGCAAGAAGAAGAAAAAAATGTCTATAAACAGCAGAGGAAACGTGACCTTTTGTTCTCACAGGCTAATATAATACTGCAGAAGTGGTAAGACACAGCTCATGCCAGCATCAGCCCCTCCTTATCGGCTCCATTGTAGCAATGAGGGTTCCTGCAAATTGATGGTAGTTCATATCACACAGAGTCTGCTGGATGAAAAAGGTACGTGGTTCCCTTAAAGGTACAGAAGACAATTAGTGCATCCAGAGCCAGCAATCTGCACTGACATCTAAAGGGTAAATGCTGCAGAAATCTACAAGTTTACTAACAATTGAGAAAGCTATTCAATAAATAATGCTAATTTAGGTACATAGCTTTAAATCCAATCTATATTTCACTTGGGTTGAAATAAGAAGAGCATTCAGTTTCTGCATGGAGATGATAAATAAACAAAATAATAACAGTGCACACATCTTTCTTGACACAGAAGGGAGAACAAAGCCACAGTTTTTCACATGCGGGCCTTCCATCATTCTATCTTTGGTGGCGGCTCCATCTCACAGACAAATAATTGATGAGTACTTCAGCATTAAGAATTTGTGATCCATTTTGGAGCGATTCATCATTAAAATCAGCATTAGCTGGTCTAGAAACACATTCATCACTGCTATTCATGAAAAATGCGTCTCTGCAATTCAAATGTAACCCTCCAGTATGGTGTCATATAGAGATCAATATCCTTAGTGTGACTATTTCCAAAGAAAACAAAAACAGGCAGCCAAGCATGTAGAAAAATTAGATATTGTAAAGAAAAAAAACCCCAGAAATAAATGAGGTTTAAACATAAATTATATCACATTAAACAAACAAAGTTTTGCTCTTAATTCCCCTCATATATTATACCAGACCACTAAACACCAAATCACATAATGAAATCCTTTTAGTTTTTTCCTCCTGACAAATGTCCTCTTAAAATGCACATTCACGGAAATGACAATGCAGAAAGTATAACCAGATCCATGTTCTTGAACATCTTGCTGTACTAATGTAGATGGAATGTTAGGACGAAGGTGGCGAGGACTCCGCAGAGCATAACGAAGGGCAGCCAGGTCTTCAGGAACGCAGCCCAGCTGAGGGACAGAAAGAGTGTGTCAGGGGAGCCAAAAACACCTGGAGGTAAATGAAAGTGTGTGACAGAGAGGAAAGCCAAGGACGTGAGGTGTGCTGAGGTATCCAGCATTCCAGTCTCCTAAGTCCATACAACTCTCACCCCTCACTAGTCTACTGCCTGCGTCCTACTGTCCTATCCACCCAGCCGGCAGGGAGCCCCAACAGAGAGGTGACCTCCAGCGGTGATACAGAGGGGAGCGCTGTTGTCAGTGATGAATTACATGACTCCCCATCTGTTTAAAAGATTCCTGTGCCGTGGGAGGGTATACGCAGAGGCAGCACATACTGTGACGCCAGTGTTCTCTATGTGGGTCAGAGGAGAATAATGAAGGGGTTCTCTGAGCCACTTGGCTCTTAATGCAACTACAACCCAGCAGCAGAACATTTTAGCAGACTGTGTACATGTCTGGAAAGAAGATGCTTCATTTGCATGTGGGTCTGTGTTAGCTTTATATTAATTTAGTTACTGTAAAACATCAACCAGTCTTTTTCTTCCATCCTGGAAAAGGATTTTCCTCTATCATGGCTGCAAAGAGCAGGAGATTAATTATGTTAAATAATAATACAAAGCATTATAGTGTAATATCTTATATTGGTGTCTCTAATTATGGCTCACCGCTACATGAAAGAAGTGGAAAAGAGGGTATGAACTTCCTTCAGAGGAAGTAGACAAAGCCTTTGTTTCAAGTACAGTATATGGATGACACATGAGTTGAAATTAAGACCAAAGAAGTGAAGACTTCCACTGATTGCATTAACTGCTCTCGCCTTTCCTGGACTGTGCTGTCCACACTGTTGACAAGAACCAGCAGGAGGACTGAGACATCACTTCTCCACCACCTACAAAATAACATTTTCAACTATGCCAACCAGACAGAAAACACCTTTTCACACTTCGCCTCAACTATTCTATTCTATTCTATTCTATTCTATAGTCATTTAGTGGGTGCTTTTATCCATGGCGACTTACATACACACTCGTATCACAATAGGCACATTGGGGGGCAACTTGGGGGTTTTAGTGTCTTGCCCAGGGACACTTTGGCACATAGTCGGGGAAGCCTGGAATTTATCTCCCAACTAAACCTGAGGACAACAGTCACTTCAACGAGACCTTGGCTGAGTCACGACTCTCATCAATGGTTGTTGACTTTAACACTGATGATTTCACAGGCTACTTAAGTGAAATCTCCCACTATATCCATCAGAATCAAAGAAGCTTTTCTAGATGAGATAAAAAAAACGTCAAGAAACCAAACTCAGTCGATTTGACTTGACAACATACATGGCACATTGTGTTCTGGATGAATGAAAATCTTCACAAACACAAAGAGAAATATTCCGAATACAGCAATAAACAACATGGAGTAAATGCAGATTATAGATGTGACAACATATAATGTAACATTAATGGATCAAGAGGACAGATTTATTTAAAAAAGAAAAAAAAAATCACCAAGTGTTCATACTTTTTTCCCATCTATACTTTGCATTTATCTGTACTCATTTCTAAACTTTGATGGCTGCTATGTATTTTCATAGTTCCTTAAAATAACATGTAAGCATTTGTGAACTGAGGAAAACAGCTAGTATAATTATGAAAATAAAACATCTGTCCACTAGTAAATGTGTAGAGGATTTGATTTGCTCAGTGAGTTCAGGACCTCCTTTGTCATACCTTTTTATTTCACAACAGATCAGTCATAGTGTTTTAATATGTGAAAAATGATGTTTGGGATTGTCTCAGTGAAGCTTTGATGAAGTCTGCACACAGTATGTTGCTCTAAAACCTGTTTGTATTGTTTTAGCCACAATATGTGCTAGTTACCCACCTGTTTAGTGTTCCTGAGACTATGCACCAATTTCCACTTCAAAATTATGTAAAGAGATTTCTCTGGATGCCATGAATCTTAATATTACTTTCATTTGACAAATGATATAGATTTTTCATATTTAAAGTAATTTTTACTTCATTATTGGCTTTACACAGTCTTAAAAGAGTGGCAAACCCATCTACGTTTTCAGTTAAACACACGTCTCACTCATCTTTTTCCAGTTACTGTATTTACTCGCTCGCAATTAGTAGTTTTGAGATGTTCCACTAGGAGTTTCTAAATTATTGCAGAACCTTTCTAGTCTTATTTTGCCTCAATTCCCTATTTTTCATAATCAAAATCTAAAGGATCCCATATTAAAAAAAAAAACCTATAACAATTATCTAAGAAAATTGCTATGTTTCTATTTATATTTTGTGTATTTATTATGTTCAATTAAATGAAACTCTTTGAAATAATTTGAAAATCCTGGCAATCTGTGTTTTCATCTTGATTTTACCAGCAGAATAACATCAGCTTTATCATGACCGAGTGCAGCAAATTTTTCCTTTCCTTAACTCAGTTCAGCTGAGAGATATGTTTGAGCATTTAGGTAAAAACAAAAAACAAAAAGCACTATTTCTATGCTAGGAGGACAGGTTAAATTAGAAATACTCACCTCACATGTTTCCCGTGAATGAGAGACAAGACACACAAGTTAACCATGTTCCAAGATGTGCTATTGTCGTAGCGCATGAGGTTTAGGGCCATGGCAACGTGGGAATGGCAATTATCCAAGCACAGATTGTGCTTCAGTGAAGAAATAATAAAAGGTTTATCAACAATTATTTAGTAACTTATAAAAATAATAATATATTTTTTAAAATCCTTACCGGCCTGCATTTGTATTCTTCAGATGCATCGTGCACAGCTTTGTCCCACGTAGCTGCACCATTCCCACAGACTTTGTCAACATCAAGCCTCCAATATCTGCAATATTAATATCAAACAGCATATTGACTCATCTTTGTAACAAACGTGCAAAAAAAAAAAAAAAAAAAAAATCCATTTTGATTGATAAACTTACTTTGTTGGCTGGCCAAATCCCATATTGTCCTCCTGGAAAGGCAATGCACATTTCAAAATAATGTGTTTGAACTTGTGATTGTTCTTGCTAAACGTAGTGAGTTTATGACTAATAATAGATGGAATAAATCTGAAAGTGTGGCGCATATATTTGCATTTCAAGCTCCTAATAAGAATAATGTTAACAGCAGCTAAACTCACTGAGACAAAATATGATCCTGCGAAATCTCGTATGACTCCAGAGGAGGTGCAGATGCCCATGTGACCAATGAAGGGAAGCACCCACCTGCAGGATGGATATACAAGTTCATTTCTGTAAATGCGATTGTGTATTAGAAAGCAAACTATGTTATGCATTGACCACTACACTAATAAACAAGCTATAAAAGCCAACAAGAACTAATCTGCTTTCATGTGCTGTTTGGAAAATAACCTGCAGCCACTCAAGCTGTACGCTGTCACATTTGACGCTAAGCTAGCAAGACCAGGAACAATGATTCGCCTCTTACGATAAAAGTGGAATAGGTGTCCAGACAATGCAGTAGGGGTATCGGCTGCTTTTCTTGCCGTTTTTTAAGAAATCACCGTGGTAGTTCATCATTATGTCAATTTCGTCCACCTCCGCCATCACAGCCTACAGTGACAGGGGGAAGAGACCAGTGACGCACAGAAAGGCGGTGTCAGACAGCTTGGAAGCGTACAGTCCAACAAAACAGTTGGCCCGTGAACGCAACGCAGCGCTTGACTGCGGTGTTTACGTCGGTGGCAGGAATCAAGATGTACTGTTAAATTAACACATATTTCCAATGACAATAAAATCCTGTTTTCCACTTCTTTATTGGCTGTTTGTTTTCTAAATGTGTGCTTACCTTTTCTATTTTTCAGTGAAAATGACAAAAGGATGCTGAAATTATTTAACTTCAACTTCAAAAGAATTTTAAAAGCTCGTTTTTCCAAGATTGTGTATTGATTTTGTTTACAGTCACAGTTGACAGCCAAGTTTGCATATTCAATCAGCAGGGAACATAAGCACTGCATATAGCCACTGCCCTTTAAAGTGATTTCCCCTAATATTACTACAATTTATGGAGCACAAGACACCCTAACTACTTCTACTTGTGATGTACTGCTTACATTTTTTGAAAGAGTCAGCAAAGCTAAGCAGAAGAGCAGACACTGATAAATACTGCAGCTTTACTAACTGTATATCTTCCTAACCTAGATAGTATTGTCTGTTCTACACTTGTGTGGCTCTTAAAGTAAAAAGGTCCACACAGTGTTATTTAAAGAATAAAAATAAATACTGAAAAGATGGTGTTCAATAATTTTAATCTTTCTTTGTTTCAATGAATGTTATTACAGGAATCCTCAAAGAAAAACAAATTAATGAGTAAAATAAAATACATGGAAGCCTTGTGATGCATGTTGCTGAGGATCCATTTGTAAACATTATCCTACTTGGGGGTGAAGGAGATTCAATGAGTTGCTCTCTGAGCACCAGATGGGATGTAGCTATGGTCTTCATTTCCTCACAGCTATGGTCACAAAAGCCTCATAAATGTTGAACACCTGACTGCAGCTGAGTACGAATGCTAGAGCCATGCAGCCAGGAACCCCATCAGCCAATACTTTGCAATAATATAACACCAATGTACTTCTGTGTCCTGCTCATTCCCCACAATATTTTGACACTGACATTTCATCTCAAATGGCATGTGCAACCAATAGGACTTAAAAAAAAAAAAAAAAAACTTTTTTTTTTTTTTTTTTTAACAAATACATCCTCGTCAAGAACTTGTTGACTTGTTAAGAGCTTTTACTACAATAGTTTATTAACTAAAAAGGAGCCAAAATGATGTACGGCTGAAACAGAGAAACCAACATTAATCCTTGGCTGTTGAAATAATAGATGTAAACCTTTGGCAGAAGAAACCCCCTCGTTTTTCCTGACGGTTGTAAACTAAACAAAGCTTATAAATACATTTCATTGGAGCAACAACTTTCACAACTTGAAGAGCAACATTTAATTCTAGGCTTCCTGTGACTGAAACTCCAACAGAACTTAACTTTGCTAAATCTAGATTAACTTGAATGTGCAGCCTTTCTGAGATGAGTGGGCACTATGACACATTGCTCCATCTACAGAGCAGGCAGAAGATGCAACAAAACACCGTTTTCTGATCTGTGATCGGAACCTCCACAAAGACACTTTGACTTTGTGGTCGACCTGACCAGAAAATAGGTCACCTGACCCAGCAATGCATGTCTCTCCAACATAAATCTGAGGAGAGATAAGTGCTGAACTCCTCCTTTGTGAGAAACAGGGGGATGACGTGGAAGGTGTTTTCACAGGTGTCCCCCCGCCGTCGCAGGTTGGAGGGACACGCTGAGGTGTTGTAGGTGCTCTGTAATGGTGAGAACGGTGCTGCCTCTAAACCTTTATGAATTCCTCTCCCCAAAGCTGTCTCCAAAAGTCCTGGCGTGGTGACAGCGGGGGGGGGGGGGGGGGGGGGGGGGGGGTGATGCATAGTGCAGAGATGTGACATGACATTCACTCAATGTTCTGTCAGAGAGGGGGTGCGGGAATAAAGTTTTAAACAAGAGCTGGGAGAGTTCTCTGCTTCCTAAATCCATTCAACAGAATGGAAGACTCTTTGTTTAGCTCGGCCTACACTGTACTTGTCCCTCTGAGTTGTCTTCATCGTCTGAACCATCTGGGCCAACACCCCGTAGACCAGTGATGCGATAGCCCATGTTAAGCAGCATAACCTCCAGTGGATCAGCGTTCATACGTCGCTGATTTGCTTGAGCGGCTCCCTCCATGTCCTCCACTACACGCCCGTTTTCACTGTCTGTCTGCAAATTAAATAAACAGAGGCAATCAAACACAATTCAAATATCATGACAATTAATTACAACCAAATACATGATAATCCATTTTCTCCAAGTAAAAATACACATAAGTTTTTACCTCTGGTCTGGGGTTCCATAATCGGACCACAGGATCGATACCACTAGTAGCCAGGAAGCAGTAGCTGGGGTGGGGCTGTAGGCAATTAACTATAGACTCATCCCCCTGCAGGATCCTCACCAGATTAGTTGTCTCTTTTTCCCAGATGAAGAAAGAGCCGTCATCTGAGCCACTGACAATGTACTGGCCTTTGCTGGAGAGAAAAGAAAACCATTAAGTCAGGCTGATGAGCCATGTTCTTTATGTATGCAACATAACTGGGATTTTACTTAACTTGTCAAATTGCAAATTTTCATCAAATGGTTATTAACATCACAGAACACACATACAGGACTTAGTTAAACTGAGAAAAATATGGTAGTTAATGACATTCGTATAAAGAAACCAAGTGAATGTCCAACAATATGTAATATTTAACATATTACTATGT